>NW_016157312.1:239393-239569 GCF_001687245.7 Rhagoletis zephyria | reverse complement strand
ATAGAGTAATTTCAAATCCCGCTCTCTTGATTGGCATAACTATTAGAGAATTCGTGTCCTACAAAACTAAAAATTTCTTCATATGTTTTATTGTCCGATCAGTTCGTAATTTATTAAATATTATGTTACCAGGCTAGTCTGATCTATGTTTTTAGTGCGAATAAAACTACATTATT
>NW_016157312.1:215724-231830 GCF_001687245.7 Rhagoletis zephyria | reverse complement strand
CAATATAAGAATATTGTAGTATGTACCACAAAAACGTTTATTTTCTATAAAAAATCATAACTCAGAAAAAAAAAATCTTCGCTATTGGAGATTTAGGTTGATTGTAGTTCAAAGTGTCTCTTTCCCCCTAAAAAAGTTTCAGAGAAAAAAAAATACGCTTGTTGAGAAATTAAATTAAAAAAAAATAAGCACTTTTTGTTTATTGTTAAATAAAAAATTTTAAATAATGAAAATCAATAATTATATCATTCTATCTTGAAGTGACAAGAATTACTGACATTTGAGTAAAAACATTGTTGGAATCTATTAAATTTTTACAAAGTTATGGGCATTTTAAAAAAAACATTCTCACTGTCAATTCGAATAATCGTTTTAGCCTGAAAAAGAAAATCGCGTTTAATTCGGCCGAAAAATTTTTCCGAGCCAAAAAAAAATACGTGTCTCATTATTTGGACTAACAAACAATGTATTTGAGTTTGGTCGAAATTAAAAATCATGCACGTACCTGACCGGTTGTCTGGAAATGGAAAGCATCAAAAGCTTATCTAAATTTGTAGTATTAGCAACGGGCTTTTTCGTGCTTGTTCGTGCTTTTATGAAATTTTACTGAACGCCCATGCACGCACGAGTTCGTGCTGACAGCAAATATTCCTGCCCGTACCCGCGGGCTTACGCAGAGGCTCGCCGGGCCCCTGCCAAAAGCCCGGCCCGCGCCCATCTCTACGAGAAAGCCTAGCAAATTTCTTAAGAACTGCGTACTGCCTTAAGGAAATTCGACACAAGAAATTTTCTTAGTCATTTCTTGCACGTCATTTTAAATGGAGATTTTGCTTTTCTTGAGAGATGCATACTGGCCTTTAAGGTAGAAAAGGCAAAGAAAGGCAAATATCTTAAAAAAGACAAAAAACACTAAATGTGTATATATGGAATCAGGGAAGGCTAAATCGTGGACATTCCTGATCGAATATACTATATCTCTTTAGCAGAAAAAAGGCAGTTTCCATAAAATCTGTTCCCTGGTTATAAGCTTATGATAAATTGCATTTATTTCATGGCAACACTTTTTAATAATTATAATTGAATTTAATTTATACAAAAATATGTATGTACGTAAACATATAATTGACAAAACCATAAAAAAGCAAGAGATACAGTTGCGGTCAAAATAATAGCAGCAAAATTCAAAATGATGCTGTTGGCAACTTATCTTTATTTATTTATTCTTAAAAATTTTCATTTAAAATATGTGTCGATCTATATCAGATACCAGATATATAAAAGTTTCAAAGCTTGCAAAAAGTTCACAAAAATTAATTAAACTTAAAAAAATTTTCATAAACATTTTTATAGTTTTAATTAGATTTCCTAGAAAGATTTCGAGTATGCGGTTTTATAGCCCATTCAATTTCAGTACAATAAAGTGCAAGTTTGAAGTCGCTAAAAGTTACAATTGACTTTTTAAATTTTTTTTTGGGGAGGGTGTTGCGTATTTTCTTCCATATAAAAGTCAGTTTTGTTCATGCATTATATGGAAGAAAATTCGCAACACCCTCCACAAAAAAAAAATTCTAAAAAATCAACGGTCATTTTAAGCTATATTTCTCTTACAGAGTTGCATGCAATAATGCTTGCTAACGACCTACTCGCAATAGCCACGTTAAACCATGACCATTTAGAGTAGTTTACAAGTTGAAAAGAATAATGAAATTGTCGAAAATACGGGAAAAATCTAGTCCCGGCGGAACATTTCCGTTATTTCCGGATATTTGGCAACACTAATAAACATGCGTGTAGTTAAAGAAAATTTTTTGAAACTTTTGCTAAAGTTATGAAAACTTGTCGATAAATCAATGTATAGCTCCTAAACTTCTTTTCTAGTTGGATAATCTTGTTGAAGCAGTTGATAGCAATATTAATAGCCCTTATTAATGCAAAAGGAAATTTAAAACGCCAACTACATCCAAAGAAAATTGCAATTAAATAAGTGCACTTTTTTACTTTTTTGTATTCCGATTTCGTATTCGGATTAAACGGAAAATTCTTCATAAAAGTGTATATAAAAATGTCGCGGCTGGCTAACTACATCTAAAAAAATGTTATTAAGCCAGTGCACTTTTTTCAGATCTTAAAACCCCGAAATTCGGCTATATCTCAAAAACTGATGTACTCTCTTACATTTCAATTTCGCATTCGGGTTCAGCGCGAAATTTTACATTACATTTACATTACATGCATATAAAAATGGCCTTGGTCGGACAATTTTTTTTTCATTTATGTAAACTTGTTTTATTGCCGACCAAAATGCAAGGCGGACTCGAGTGCGTTCTATGTACTGAAAATAAAATCTGCGTAAATGTAAAGAAAGCTTGCATAAATCTTACGAAATATTTCGCCATTTTGAGCCACGAAAGTTTTCGTTAATTGTACAAAAAAGGGACCGTAAAATATTTTGTTGAAGAGTTAAACTTGGCCAAATATTTTTAAGTCCAAAATAAAAGTTTTTTCTAATAATAAACAAACCGCTTATCCAAATTTAACAAGTTTTGCATTAAATGAAAGGGGACTAAAATAGCTTTAAAACTGAAATATTTAAACGAGAAAAGCCAGCTATTAAAAAATATTTGAATAAACAATGTTATTTAAATACCATAGAACAAACCTTAGGTCTGGTATATGAATTTCTTTTGTAATAAATTACAAAAAAATATATAAATAGAAGTGGTCACCTCCGTTCGTTATTTCTGTTTAAAAGCTATTTAAGCCCTCTTTCATTTGATACCAAATTTGTTTAACCCTTCGGAGAGCGCGCCGCGGAAATTTTCCGCCCTTCCGTGTACCAACAAAATTTTAATGTAACTCGCAATTTTTTTTTAAGATAGTTGGAAAAGTGAGTTTGCGATAATTGTCTAATTCAAAATTGTTATTTTGTAAGTATTTAGTCATGTGTAATTTTAAAATTATACTTTGCGTACACATTATTGTAACTATTATGATATTAATTTTCTTGGGTTTTAGAGAAAAAATGATGTTTTTAAACTTATATGGAAGCGAAGCAGCTACGCAACAGAAATTTAAACCAGGAATATGTTCCAGGAATATTGAAATAAAAATTTGTTGTATTAATTGTAACAAAAATGTTTGCAGAAAACATTGCAAGAAAATTCACAATGTGTAGAATGTACCAACACCACTGTTGATGTTGACGGATAAAAATTTAAAAAATAAATGAATATGTTTCTGTATAAACACAAACTATTCAAATGCTTTATGTGAATGATTTTTCGACATAAAAAAAATAAATGTACTCAACCCTTGAGATGCACTTTGCGACTAAATTGCCGCGGCGTGCCCTCTCGTGTAACTTTCAAAGCTCGCCCTCCGAAGGGTTAATTTAGATAAGCGGTTTGTTTACTATCCGGAAAGGACTTTTATTTTGGACTAAAAAATATCTAGCCAAGTTTAACTTTTGGAAAAAAATAACTGCTATTTTCTGTCCCTGGTACAAAACCGTTTTCGTACATACTATGAAAATAAGAGACATCAGATCTTTAGTATATTTTACGAATGTGTTCGTACTATTCTCTAAAGAATTTCGTATTATTTCTTTGTTTTTTTTTTACGATTTTTTTTTTAAATGCACAAAATTATTTTCGTAAAACCTCAGGTTATTGCTTTCATTCGCCGCACCGTAAAAACCATAGTGCGAATTATAACACAACACTTTTATTCTATTTTTATCGTAAATTTTAAGCGTTTTTGTTTAAGGAAATGTTTTGCGAAAACGCCTAAAATTAATGACCAAAATATAATGAAAGTGTTGTGTTATCATTTTTATAGTCTGCGAGTATGCGTATCTGTAAATAAAAAAATTAAATATTTTCAAACTTGTTTAAAATATCCTAAAACTTGTATAGGACTGCTAAATTTTAATTGAAAAATCCAGGTATAGGCAGATAAATGCGCTATTCATCCGCCCATAGTTTTATGGTGAATTTGTGTTACCAAATAAAAACACTGTTGATTCTCTTTTACAGTGGAGTACAATTCATACAGTTCAAAATTAAACAAATATTCATTATTTTTTTTTCCGATTTTGTATTCCGATTGGAGGCCGCTGTGGTGTAGTGGTTAAACAGTGCTCGCTACCATTCGGCACGGCCTGGGTTCGAATCCAGTTTCCGACCAAGGACCTCATTTCTGGTTCCGAATAAGACGAAATCAGGCTTAATCTAAAAAAGAATTTATTTTAATGAAAGAAAATAAATAAGAATGAGCTTTAGTCTAACCAAACGAAAACCACCAGGCAATTTGTATCGCGGCCAAAAATCAAATATTTCTTTTGGATTATTTATTCTCGGTGTCTCGAACAGGGTTGTTGCGAATATTCGCATTCGCATTCGCATCCGCAACCGCGGAGCTTCCGCATTAATTTTAACATTCGCATTCGCAATAATCAATGCGGAGCTTTTGCGAATGCGAATGTTGTGAAAGTGCACCGATAAAACGTATATCTGACAAACAAAATGTTAAATTGTAGCCAATATTTTTTGCAGGTGGTCGTGGTACCCGGGCGCCGCACATGGGAGCAGTGTTGCCAGAGAAAAATTTCGTTAGGAGCAAAAACGGCCGAAAAAAAGAGCTAAATAATACTAATTGCAGCTAAAATGAAGAGCTAGTTTTTTTTTGCATTTTCCGCAATTTTAATAAAAGCTACGAATTTTATAAGTTTAAGTGCTGAAAAAAACTTTTAAAACCAAAATAAGGTGTGCATATTTCGGAATCGTTATAACACTTATATGTTTGCACATACTTATGTATATAAACTAGACAATGAACTAAAAATACTTTTAAAATCTGCAATTTTATATATTTGAATTAACCATAGAAACTCAGGTTACGAAAAACTTTTTCGAAAAATTTGTCTGAAAAGTTTTACTTCCTTCTCTCCTTAAATGTATAATTAGTTAGGTAAAAACAAAATCCGCGCGTTTAGAAAAACGATTTCCTTCTAATTAATTTTTAAATTCATTAACCTAGATCCATGAGTTTATGGTGCAGTCTGTATTTTTTCGCGGATGCAACTGCATGTTTTTCCACTGAATTTCGAAGTTTGTAATTTCATCAATGCTTAAGTTTTGGCTTTGCTTTTCTATCGTGGCCGCCTGAAAGGGAATACACCGCTTGAGCTTATGGGAGCTCGAATTACTGTCCAGTATAGTTTGTGTGCTCCCGCGCACGTTGCATAAACTAATTGACTTACTTGCCCATTTTACATTTGCTTGCCCGCCATTTGCTTTAAAGCTCAGTTAGTCTAGACTTAATTTCCGTAACTTAATTTAACATAATATTTTGGCCAACCTGTTATATGAGAAACTGTGTTGGCGGTTAGTTAAAACTCAACTTACTGTACGAAACTTAAGAACCTGTAGATTTTAGGTTCTTAAGTTACGGCCTTACGGAAATTGAGAGCGGCGAATAAGGCTTGCCAGACTGTCGTTTTTGTATACCTTAAAAATAAATGAACGCAAACATTTTGTTTGCATGCATTTTTTTGATATGCCATTTTAGGCGGTGAACTGTTAAACAGCTGAAAAGGAAAATACCAACACAAACTAGTTCCGCTCTTAGCTTAAGTTGACGTGTCGAGTAATCATTAACGATTTCCTAGGGTAAGTTAAACTAAGTTAAGTCTAGACTAACTGAGCTTTTAGGAATGGAAGTTTTCTAAGTATTAATCGAAATAGAATAATATGAGGGCAAGGTCGTAGCCAGGTAAGGGCAGGGGGCGGGACCCCCATACTTAAAAAATTTTTGCTTAGATATTCAAAAATAGTACCACGAAATGCTTGCTTGATTATTATATTATTTTAATAATTATACTCCCAACGCTAACAAAATAATTAATAAATTGATTTAAAAAGTGGATATGTGGATCATCCGGTTCTGTATCAAGTTATTCTCTCTAACTTCAAAGCACTTCCATTTAAAAAGGGTAAAAACCTGGCTGCAGTCGACAATGAGCAAAAATGGATTGAACGGAAACTATAAATAAATTTATAGTTCAATTTTTTATTATGTAGAGCTATGAATTTAAAAAATACATCAGGGTTTAGTTGAGATATTCGCTTTTGACCACTATGTTTTGTATATTTCCCAGTACTGCAAAGCTTTTGACTGCCATTCAACACGTTAGAACCCTTCCCAATGATACCCCCCTTCTTTTGATGACGATCACGGTAAACATAGCAAGAACTATGATTTTAGGGTATGCACTTGGAACATCCGAACCCTTAATCTGCCCGGCTGGTTGATGTCCTAGGGAAAATAAAGGCTGACATCACCGCGATCCACGAAATGCGATGGACGGGGCGAGGAAGGTAAGCGTGGAGCCTTGCGACGTCTACTACAGTTGCCACGTAAAGGAGTGCAATTCGGTGTTGGATTTGTGGTGGGAGAGAGACCGGCGTTCACTCTAGTGGACGAAAGTCTAGCCACAATCCGCATCAAAGCGAGATTCTTCAACATCTCATTCATATGTGCCAATGCCCCGATGGAAGAGAAGGACGAGGCCTCCAAGGCTCTCTTAGCTTAGAGCGTACATATTAGCTGAGGGCGATCGACAGCAAAAAAGGCCCCCAACAATGCAAAGAAAGTTCAACGTCGAAATTTGGCATCCCCTCAAAACTAATACGGATGTGAAAAATTACGTTGAGCAATTCCACCAGCTCTGCTCTGTTGCCGTTCGGCACCAGACGGGGTTTCAGACAGTGCGACTCTCTTTCATGTGACTTCTTTAATCTGATGATGGAGAAGATAATAAAATCTGCAGAACTGAACCGCTCAGGAACAATTTACTACAAGAGCGTACAATTGCTGGCTTATGCCGATGACACTGACATCATCGGTAAGAAAAACCGCGAAGTCGGTCCTGGATTTTCCAAGTTGGACAAGGAAGCAAAGCGAATGGGTCTGGTGGTAAACGAGGACAAGATAAAGTATCCCTGTCATCAAACAAAAAATCAGCACATTCGCGCCTTGGCACCCACGTCACTTTTGACAGTTATAATTTCGAGAAAGTAGAGAATTTCGTTTACTTGGAAACCAGCATTAAAACGGATAATAATGTCAGTATGGAAATCCAACACAGAATCGCTCTTGCCACTGCTTTGGACTGAGTAGGCAATTCGGGAGTAAAGTCCTCTCTCGACGTGCGGAAACCACACTATAAGTCACTCATCATGCCCATGCCGGTATATGACGAATTAAAATACAGCGGCTCAACTGGCTTGACCATGTCGTTCTAATGGACACCGACGCCCCACCTCTGAGAGTATTCTGGCTTCACTTGGCATTTCAAATTGGCGTCAGTTGGCCAAAATCGCTTTGGCGGTTACAGCGCCAAATAAGAAGAAGAAGAAGAGAATAGATCTATAACCTTATCAGTCACACAGTGTTATAATCCCGACGACAAATGTCGCATAAAACGGACGTGTTACAGTTCGGACGTGTTTTCTAATCGCTCCGCTCAGTGCGCTAATCTACCAATATTCCAAGTATCTTTTATTTATTGGTGGTGGTATGGTGCTTTATTGAGACAGTGACTCCTAACTTAGTGATTTATTCACAATAAAATTGTTCGATAAAATTTTATAATTAGTATGCCTTGCTTGTGCGGTCAAAAGGTTGATCGCGCCCAACCAAAGGTGCTGTGTGCGGGATGCAAGGAGTTTTTTCATTTAGACTGTGTTGGTGTTTTACCGGCTGATCTTGATTTTTTTCTTTCGGCTGACAAGCCGTTCTTTTGCAAACTTTGCCTGGATGAGCGCCGNTTATAATTAGTATGCCTTGCTTGTGCGGTCAAAAGGTTGATCGCGCCCAACCAAAGGTGCNAAGTCAACTTTAAGCTGAGAATTTCCGAATGGTGTTATAATAAGCTGCTGAATGCGAATATTTGGCCAGCCAATGTCAAAATTCGACCTTTCCAGTTTTTTCCCAGAGNAATCGCTTGCCTACATCATCCACAGCCTCGGCTGAGAAAGTTGTTAACTTAGTCTCGTCTGACTCTCAAAAAAGCAATAAAATTGGAAGTTCAAACGAACTCAATAACAAGCAGCAAATTACCTTGCTTGCAGTTTTTAAAGAAATTGCCGCCCTTAGAAGTGGAATGCCCGTGTATTATCTTTGGTGAATGCATTGCACGATGATAAGAAGCAGCCAATGCAAAAGTTCGATGCCCTGCATGCTCAAACTCTTTCACTGCAGACTAAACTCAGTAATAGAGATGCTAGCATATCGTTACTTACATCGGAAAAAAAATATCTTCGTATTGCTTGTTCTTTGCCTGCAGTTGCGTATTCTTCCTCACCTGCTGTTTCGTCTCCGGTCGCCGCTGCTGCGAACACTGAAGCAGCGAACAAAACGACGTCACTTAGTTCTTCTTCTGCTCCCACGTCGCTCAGTGGAGCTGCTGTATCTGCCGGTGCTGCTCTCAATAATGCAGCAGCTACGAAAACAACATCGTTTACCAATCCCGCTGAGTGCACATCAGTATCGTTGCCTTTACGGGATGCTAACACTAAAACTACTAGTGTGATGACAACGCCAAGCCCGGCTGCTCTGCCTGGGCTTTCTCTGCCTTCTTTGTCTCTGCATTCTCATACTATGTCTTATGCAAATGCTGTCGCGGTTTCGCCTGTTTCGCCACCTATGCAGTCTGTTCCGAATGTGCAAGTTACAAATAAAAACCCCAACTGGAAAAGTGATCCCAACAATAGTCGCCGTAAGCTAAAGCAACCCTTAATTATTGGGTCTATTAGCAATAAGGAATTAAGTGTGGTTTCGAAAATGACGTGGTTGCATATTTCTGCCTTCGCGAACAGTGTGACCACTGATGACATCTTGGAATACGTCTCTAAACACGCCGCTATCGATAAAAAGTTTCTGGTATGTTTTATGCTTATAAAGAAAGATACTAACGTGCGCGATCTTGCAAAAGTCAACTTTAAGCTGAGAATTTCCGAATGGTGTTATAATAAGCTGCTGAATGCGAATATTTGGCCAGCCAATGTCAAAATTCGACCTTTCCAGTTTTTTCCCAGAGTCGGTGCGCCTCAACAAGAGTCTTATATGCATCCTCATATTACGGGAATCACTCCAAACATATTAATATTTATTTCCAAAATGCTTCCGGCAAAAGGCTTCTCTTTGATCTAAGTGCTCAATTGGAATATGACGTCTTTGTAATTATCGAGACCTGGCTTAATGTGGACTTCTGAGACAGCGAAGTCTTCGATCCTAACAGCTACAATGTGCACCGAAAAGACCGCGATATGTCGAAAACAGGACTTTCCAGAGGAGGGGGAGTTCTCATCGCGGTCCACCGGAAATTTCGTTCATCAGTGCTGCCGCTTGAAAATGGAAATTCCCTTCTGGACCAACTTTGCGTATCTGTTATTGGTTTATTCAAACTTATTATTTGTGCGCCTTATATCCCGCCTACTAGCCATGACTTACTTTACAAAGCGCACGTAGATAATATTGCAGACTTAAGCTGATGCCACATAAAACTTTTGCTTCGCTTTACGTGACAGATTCGCTGCAGCGCGAAGCGAAAAGATGGCCAACTCCCATCTTTTTGCGCGCTTTGACAATCAGCCGGTTTAATATTTATTTTGTTTCGTCCAAATTTGGGTTTTCATGCAGAAACATATAACTTAATTACATTGCTGATAATTTTAAAGCAAAATATATAAAATCCACAGCAACTTTTACGAGTAAAACAGCGGTACAAAATTGCTTTCTTGGCGTTCATTGTGGCATACCTTTTGCGTCTGGCGCTTTGCTGGCAAAGTTATAAATGTCACGCAAAGCTACAAAGTTTTATCTGGCATCAGCTTTAGTATCTAAGCGGCCACTTTGTAATTTTTGTATTCTTGGCGATTTTAACTTAGGTAATGTTACATGGACCAATATCCATGAAAATGTTGCCCTGATTCCTAAGAACATAAATAGCTTTTCTGAATCTTATTTAGTTGATAATATTTTAAGTCTTAATCTTATGCAGATAAATTACTTTCTAAACAAACTTGCTAGAATTTTAGACCTTATTTTTATTAGCGATAACATGAATTTCTCACTGCGAGAATGCCTTGATCCTCTATCGGGCCATAGTCTACATCATGTTCCACTCGTTCTGCAGTTGGAATTTTATGATTTTAAACCGATTCACTCGGATACCCAATCCACTAGTTTTTGTTATAAAAATTGTAATTTTGACGCAGTGAATAATGAGTTATCGTTAATAGATTGGGACTCCGTATTCTGTGGCGCTAATGTAAATGAATGTTTTAATGCTTTTAAACTTAAAATAAATGCTATTTGCATTAATAATATTCCGCTAGTTAAAAAGAGTTGTTACAAAATTCCGTGGTATACCGAAGAGTTGAAAAAATTAAGAATTTGAGAAACAAAAAATTAAAGCTAACTAATTCCGTATTTCATAGGGATGAATACCGGCGTTATTCGAGTGAGTTCAAAGCCCTTAGTAAAACTCTACACAGAAGATATGTTCTTAAATTTGAAGCCGACATAAAATCGAATCCCAAGGCCTGCTGGCGTTATGTTAACTCCAAGAAATCGTGCTCTAGCATTCCGTCGGAGGTTTTCCATAATGAAAAAAAGCGTACTCCTCTTCGGAGGCGGCTAACCTTTTCGCTGACTTCTTTAGTTCTAACTTTGAACCTGACTCGGTTCTAGTTAATGACCTTATGTCGGAGGATAGTATCGAATCCCCACTTAATTTTGGTGCACTCACCTTAACGCTCGATGATGTTGTTGTTGGCATTTTGCATATCAAATCCTCTTCCCAGACTGACGCAGATGGATTATCCTCTCACCTCTTAAAGAATTGTTCCGCATTTGCGTACCCGCTCTTATTAATTTTTAACAAGTCACTGGAGTGTGGTGTTTTTATTGATGCCTGGAAGATCACTTCTATCACTCCTATTTTCAAAAGTGGTAACAAGAATAACATTGCCAACTTCGGCCAATCTCCAAATTGACAACGGTTTCGAAATTGTTTGAGTCCATTGTTAAGCAAAAGTTGTACTTTGCGACTAAGCGATTAATTTCAACTAACCAGTATGGCTTTATGACTGGAAGGTCTACCGTGACAAACCTTGCGGTTTTCTCTGAATTTTGTTTGTCCGCTTTTAATAATCATAATCAGGTTGATGCAGTTTATATAGACTTTTCCAAGGCATTCGACAAAGTAAGACATTCAATTTTAGTATCCAAATTAGCAAGTTTAGGTTTTCACTCCGTTTTTCTGTCTTGGATAAAATCATACCTATCGTCGCGCAAATGTGCAGTGGTGGTGGATAATGCTTCTTCTCGTCCTTTCATTGCATCTTCTGGCATTCCCCAGGGAAGCATATTAGGTCCCCTTCTATTCGTCATTTTTATTAATGACATCTCCAACTGCTTTAAACACTCGAACTTTCTCTTATATGCTGACGACTTGAAAGTGTTCACAACTGTTTCAAGTAGTTTAGATTCTAATAAGCTCCAATCCGATCTTATTAATATTGCCTCCTGGTGTGGTAAAAACCAATTACATTTAAATATAAGAAAGTGCTTTCATGTTTCTTTCACTAAATCACGTTCCCTTATGCCTACCTCATATTACATTGGTAGTTCCCGGCTAAGCACAGTTAGTGAAATTGCCGATCTCGGTGTTATTTTTGGTTCTAAATTCCTGTTTCAGAGCCACTTAAACTGCACTATAGCGAAGTCATATTCCTTGCTTGCTTTCATTCGCCGTTTTAGTTCAGATTTTAGTGATCCTTACACCTTGAAACTGCTGTTTACCTTACTTGTGCGCTCCAAGTTAGAATACGCTGTCTTCATCTGGAGACCATATTTTGACTGCCATATAAGGAGACTTGAACGAATACAAAAAACGTTTATTCGGTTTGCCCTGCGCTTTTTACATTTTACTGATCCGATTCCTCCTTATAATGCTAGATGTCAGCTAATCAACTTAAAATCTTTAAACACTAGAAGGACTATAATCTCGCTCACATTTGTCTTTGACATTGGACGAGGGGCGATTGACTGTCCTTTCTTACTAGAACGAATTTTCTTCAATATTCCTATAAGAAGTCTTCGAAACCACGATACTTTTTTTCTAGAACGGGTTAAAACTTTATATGCCTTAAATTCACCGATTTTAAGAACTCTGAAAGAATATAATATAATCTTGAATTCCACTGTACTTGATTTCTGTTTACCAAAACCTCGGTTTAAATTAATATTAAATGAATTGTTTAAGTAACGCCAATTCTCTTTTTGGCTTTATCATAATAATCTGCAAGAAACCTGTATATTTTCTAGATTATAAATATATTAAAATAAATAAATAAATAAAATAAAAATCCTTGACGGTGGTACCGGGAGGGGAACGGTACATGACGGTAGGAAGTTTAGTTTGGGTTTGGGTCATCGACGAATAGTTTTATATCAACTTTTGTGAACTTCTGTTTATTTGTTTTTTGTACAACATATTTACCTCTATTAGTTACAATAATTTTAAGCAATAATGAACAATTTTTTAGTAAGTGAGTTATTGGTTTTGAATTTTTTTTTGTATAGGCCATTTCTACTTGATTTTTGACGTACGTTAAAGAGAAAATTGACCTTTTAATAATTTTTTTTTTCTGAGCTTTAAATACTGGCATTGGTTTCATTCTTTATTATGATTTTTTTGGACCAATCTTAAAAAAGCTACTAGACATAAAAGAAGAAAGTGTGCACCGTAATTTTAAATCAAATTTTCGTGATTTGCTTTTGATGTTACATATCGCACACCTAGATCTAAAGTGCGATCAACTCAAAAACAATTAACAAAAATGTATTTTCTTCATGATTATATACATTAACTAAAGAATTGCTGTTATAAATATCTGTTTTTGTATTAATTGCGTTGAGTCTGTACGATCCACAAGCAGTTAAATTTCCCTCTCCGAATTTTGAGTTTGCCCAATTTAGATCTAGGTGTGCGATATATTCGTTTCAACCATTTCAAATGGGGCCTTTTGGGGAATTTATTTTTAGCAAAAATTTCAAAAACCGTAAATTTGTTTACTTGTCGTGCAATATTTTATTCATAGGGATACACATTGGATCCTTGGCTAAAAACTTCTGTGGTAAAACTCTCCCCCTACGGCTTCCTTCTTTGCTATTTAAAGTCAAAGAGTAAGCTCCTTCAATAGGGATTTCCAGCAGAAATAGTCAACGTTTGGTTATAAAGAGAATCGATGCTCAAATAATTAAAAATCTATAGGTCTGACCTTTTATTAGGTAAGAATTACGAAATTATCTGAGACCCTCATCATCCATGATTCCAATAATTCAAATGCTTATAAAAAAATTACAATATTCTGATCCCATTCGGCTGGCAGCCACGACTTTGAAAACAGAATTTTGTTATAATTCATTCCTGGAAAATAATAACTTATTTTCCATATCCACCTACAAATTTAGCTCGCTATAAGCACACATTTTTCAAACCAGTCGCAGANAAAATAAATAAATAAATAAAATAAAAATCCTTGACGGTGGTACCGGGAGGGGAACGGTACATGACGGTAGGAAGTTTAGTTTGGGTTTGGGTCATCGACGAATAGTTTTATATCAACTTTTGTGAACTTCTGTTTATTTGTTTTTTGTACAACATATTTACCTCTATTAGTTACAATAATTTTAAGCAATAATGAACAATTTTTTAGTAAGTGAGTTATTGGTTTTGAATTTTTTTTTGTATAGGCCATTTCTACTTGATTTTTGACGTACGTTAAAGAGAAAATTGACCTTTTAATAATTTTTTTTTTCTGAGCTTTAAATACTGGCATTGGTTTCATTCTTTATTATGATTTTTTTGGACCAATCTTAAAAAAGCTACTAGACATAAAAGAAGAAAGTGTGCACCGTAATTTTAAATCAAATTTTCGTGATTTGCTTTTGATGTTACATATCGCACACCTAGATCTAAAGTGCGATCAACTCAAAAACAATTAACAAAAATGTATTTTCTTCATGATTATATACATTAACTAAAGAATTGCTGTTATAAATATCTGTTTTTGTATTAATTGCGTTGAGTCTGTACGATCCACAAGCAGTTAAATTTCCCTCTCCGAATTTTGAGTTTGCCCAATTTAGATCTAGGTGTGCGATATATTCGTTTCAACCATTTCAAATGGGGCCTTTTGGGGAATTTATTTTTAGCAAAAATTTCAAAAACCGTAAATTTGTTTACTTGTCGTGCAATATTTTATTCATAGGGATACACATTGGATCCTTGGCTAAAAACTTCTGTGGTAAAACTCTCCCCCTACGGCTTCCTTCTTTGCTATTTAAAGTCAAAGAGTAAGCTCCTTCAATAGGGATTTCCAGCAGAAATAGTCAACGTTTGGTTATAAAGAGAATCGATGCTCAAATAATTAAAAATCTATAGGTCTGACCTTTTATTAGGTAAGAATTACGAAATTATCTGAGACCCTCATCATCCATGATTCCAATAATTCAAATGCTTATAAAAAAATTACAATATTCTGATCCCATTCGGCTGGCAGCCACGACTTTGAAAACAGAATTTTGTTATAATTCATTCCTGGAAAATAATAACTTATTTTCCATATCCACCTACAAATTTAGCTCGCTATAAGCACACATTTTTCAAACCAGTCGCAGAAGAAAGTATTAAAAATGAATTAGAAAAACTGAAGTAAACAAGCGATGATGACGTTACTGAATTCTGAAACCGAATTTTGAATGAGAATGAAGAATTATTTTTAAAAAGCATTAGAAAATCCTAACACATCTGGTTTGGCTTGTAAGCGGTGTTTAAACAACGATCTCGCCATTATGCTAGATTCTTCAAGTGAGGATGAAAGTTAGGAGGATACATCCGACATTTTCAGCCCTGATGCAATTCCCATTACTTTTCATTAAATATAATGTTCCAGTTTTTAAATCAAGTTCTAAATAAAACAAGCATTATTAAAAATTACTAACTTTTCAATTGATTATTTAACTAAATAACTTAATTTACTTACTTAGTTTAATTGTTTCTAAAATTCCACATTCGCAACATCCCTAGTCTCGAATGCTATTTCATGGAGATCACGTGTCAACGCTCTATATGCAACAATAAAAAGAAACAAAACAAAATCAAAAAAACAAAACTTAAAATTCACTCACTCACCTTTGCCAGCTGCCAATCACAGGTAGCAATGCTTACGATTAATCGATAGCTCCACGAATGATTATGAAAATCAAATCACAAATGAATATTTAATTTTTTATATTCAACAATTTTTTATGAGCTCGAGACCATTTTTAATGAAAAACTTATTGTGGAAAAGCAACAATAATATGAAAAAATGGTAGACGTGATAGCTATTTCGGAAATCACCACATTTCCTCATCAGACTTCTTTCAGTTGGCTTCGAACCGACGATCCCACTGACACAGCCGCTTGCCTATGCACTGTGCNATCGGCCCTTGATATGGTCGTTGCTCAAAGCTATTTATATTCGAAATTGCATTAANACAGCCGCTTGCCTATGCACTGTGCTAAGTTCGCTTTGTAAATTATCGTTGCTTTTTCGCACTTTTTCATTTTGTTATGCCAACACAATCAAGCGCAGCTATACCGCTGCAATTCACTTGATCATGTGGTTGTTGGTTTTGTTGGTTTTTGCTAATAATTCTATTTTTAGAATGTTTAACTTTTAGGTGCGCTCGTCCTTAAGTTATTTGTTTTTATTATTTTATGGCCTTATAACAAATATATTCAACAATTTTTAATGAGCTTGAGGTCATTTTTAATGAGAAACTTATTGTGGAAAAGCAACAATAATGTGAAATAAAATAATGTAAAAAAAATATTTTTAAAAAACAAGATTTTATTTAACCTGTACAATCAAAGGAATAAAATGAAGTANTAATGGATCATGTATGCTAAAAACCTAACTACGTACCAATTTTTAAGCAAATCGGACCATAATAAGATTGTTTCAAACAGATCGGTCCCTGGTCCACTT
>NW_016157312.1:212558-215651 GCF_001687245.7 Rhagoletis zephyria | reverse complement strand
TTTACTTCGCTTTTAAAAAAGCTTGTCGCGCGAATAGCAAACCGGCATTTAAATATCTGCATACATACATATACATACATACCTAACCAACTATGCATGTATGCTGAATTCGCCGACAAGCTTTTTTAAAAAGCGGAGCGTTCGATATACTCAATGGTGCAACAGGTCGATTTAATCTGACCTTCACGGCCCCTTTTCTCACATGGCTNGAATACGAATAGATCGGTTCCTGGTCCCCTTCTCGGAAAAAATGGATCATATATGCTAAAAAGCTACTTACGTACCAAATTTAAACAAATCGGACCATAAATGCGACTTTTTCGAATAGATCGGTCCCTGGTCCACTTCTCGGAAAAAATGGGTCATATATGCTAAAAAGCTACCTGCGTACTGAATTTTAAGCAAATCGGACCGTAAATACGATTTTTTCGAATAGATCAGTCCCTGGACCACTTCCCGGAAAAAATGAATCATATATGCTAATACCTGCTAAAAAGCTACTTACGTACCAAATTTAAGCAAATGGGATCATAATAAGATTTTTTCGAATATAACGTTCCCTGGTTCACCTACACGAAAAAACATGGTGGTTACCGAAAGCTATTTATATACAAAATTTCATGAAAATCGCACCAGCCGTTCACGAGATTACCTGTTACAAAAAAAGGGACTTCTCTTTATATAATTAGTATAGAGTATAGATAGATATAGATAGTATAGATAGATGTCTCACAACAGCCAACAGGTAATTTTGCAATGACACGCGGTACATAAAAATATATTGAAATATTAAACTGTCGGAAATTAAGTATATTGCACGAAAATATTCGTATATTGTACGAATTAAAAAAAAAACATGTTTCTGCATTAGTACTATGTACGAAAGTTTTTCGTAGCATTTTAGCGAATTTTTTTTTTCAGTGCGATGAAAACTTGTAGTCATTTTGCCATGCCCAATGCAAATTATATATCGTTGGAAAACTTTCGAAATAAGCCATTTGCGAAAAAATGGTGCATTGTTTACAAAATGCAATAACATTTTTTATTGGAAATTTTTGCAAAGAAAATTTTTAGAAAAAAGTCTATACTTTCCACCAAAAAGCACAGAAAAAGTTGTTACAGGCAGCAATTTTTGTTTCTCTATCATAAGTGTGACGTGAGATAAGAATTTCAAGAATACTTGTGACTCCAAGAAAAGGGGCTGGAATTTGCATGTTTAAACTTGTATAACTCAACAAACAACCGCGGTAGATAAAGAATTCTTTTACACATTGGTTACCAATAACCATAGAACAACGTGGTGGAGTTTGAACAAAATGCTGTCATAAAATATTTTTCCTGGTACAATTGACGAATTTTGCCCCTTATACATTATTTGTAATTTATATCAGGAGGCGACGCACAATGGTTTAAAATTGGCATTTTGAGTTTCCAATTCACTTTAGCCTTAATTTTTCACTCAAGTTGACTAATTTTTTTAGATGAAAGCTAATAAAATTTTGCAAGAAGCTAGTTGAGCCTGAATTTTGAATTTTTGTTTGTTTGTATTAATGTTTTTAGCGCAACATGCAGAAAAAGTAACAATCTTGAAGAAACCCGATTCTCCTGATCCAGCTAATAAATGTGACATAATAAAAACTAGTTGAAAACAATTGTAGAGTTCTCCCAAAACGAAAAAAACTAAAAATAAATAATATAAAAAAAACTTTTTAATATACAACGCTTTTATAAATGGACTAAAAAGTAGAAAATAATATTTCTCAGTCCCATAGAATTTGTTTTGATAACTTTTGATTTTGAAATTTTAGCAAAAGTCATTATAAACAATCTATGAAATTGAAAATGAAAAACGTGGAGCGCATGCAATACTAAGCATTCGATTTAATTGACAATAGTCAAACTACATAACGTAGACCTAAAATTTCTACAGCGAAAGTAGAACTTTGAAATCGATTTTAAGCGGTCGTTATTCATATACCCACATACATACATACATATATTACTTTTCATATCAATTCAAGTGTATTACATGCGCCCCACGCTTTTCATTTTCAATTTCATAGATTGTTTATAATGACTTTTGCTAAAATTTCAAAATCAAAAGTTATCAAAACAAATTCTATGGGACTGAGAAGTATTATTTTCTACTTTTTAGTCCATTTATAAAAGCGTTGTATATTAAAAAGTTTTTTTTATATTATTTATTTTCTACTTTTTAGTCCTGTCTGAATAAAATTTTGCAATAGATATTAAAATAGTTCAACGATATTAATAGAAAGGTGCACACACATGCATTTACATATGTATGTACATACAAACGAGCACCAATTAATTTTATTTAAAGAATGGCGTCTCGTCTATTTCCGGTGTAGCAAACGTATTACAAGGGCGACATCTAGATGTCATCTACCTCGCCCTATTCACTATGCTTTTTTAAAGGAGCTTTTCAAAGCTTTGCTTTGGTGTCGGAACACTACATTGAAAGTTTCGGGATCCACAACATTGAAAGTTTCTGGAACACAACATTGCAAGTTGATAAAAGCGTTGTAANCTGTCGCCCTATGCACTATGCTTTTTTATAGGAACTTTTCAAAGCTTTGCTTTGGTGTCGGACACACAACATTGAAAGTTTCTGGATCCACAACATTGAAAGTTTCTGGACACACAACATTGCAAGTTGATAAAAGCGTTGTAATGTAAAATGAAGTGTTATACCTGTGACAGACATCTAGTAACAATACCATAATAAAGTTATTATAGTGTTCTGTTTAGTAGGTTCAATGACACACATAATTTAGTATTTCATTCCTGGTATTTCAAATATTTTTTATACAGCTTTTAATAAAGACACATATACAGGGTGTCCCAGAAGTAACGTGCCTAACTTTAGGGGAAGGTAGTTGGGGGCGAGCTTACTGATAAACAAAAAATTTTCAGGTAAAAGTGTCAACGTTTTTGAAATATTTACATTTTTTCGAATTTAAAAAAAATCGTGCCTTTTCATGTGTTTTCTTTAACTGCAACTACAAACCGGGCAATACTTAGTAAATTTTTTATGTAAAATACTTCCAGATAGTTGCCTCTCCATACTCA
>NW_016157312.1:171072-207409 GCF_001687245.7 Rhagoletis zephyria | reverse complement strand
TTTTTTTCACCCGAGATAGTCAAAGTTGGGGAAGAAACTATCAAAAAGTTAACAATTTAGAAATAGTTCTAATTTTATGATGGTTCCTTAATATATTTTAACTACATTGCATTTGAGTATGGAGAGGCAACAATCTGGAAGTATTTTACATAAAAAATTTACTAAGTATTGCCCGGTTTGTAGTTGCAGTTAAAGAAAACACATGAAAAGGCACGATTTTTTTTAAATTCGAAAAAATGTAAATATTTCAAAAACGGTGACACTTTTACCCGAAAATTTTTTGTTTATCAGTGAGCTCACCCCCCTCCTACCTTCCCCTAAAGTTTGGCACGTTACTTCTGGGACACCCTGTATATGTATGTATGTATTTGCACCAGGAAGTTAAAATTCTGCACGGTAAGGAATAAAGAGTAAGTTTTGCTCTCATTTCATAAAACGATGCACAAGATTTCACATGCTAGCGCTTGGAAATCCTCATTTCTTAAAATTCTCTGGATATTCAAAACATTTTTTTATCAAAAACATAATTATATTTTCTTTATTTTAATTTTTTTGACACAAAATGAGAATGTTGGAAATCGTTTAGCTTTCATTTCGACAACTTCTAGGTGTTTTTCATAGAATACCAGCCAAATACTATGAAACTTTAGAAGGTATTGTTATTAGATAAAAACCATGTTGCTGACATAGTACTTAGCTGGTATTTCAAGACACTCATATTGTAGTTGATCGATTCGTAATAACAATACTTTATGTCTGTTACAGGTATTATAAAAAAATGTTCCCCAAAACTATTTTTTTCAATAGTGTTATTGAGCTTTGTACTACGATTTGTTTCTTAGGAATAATGAAAAAACCAACAAAGCTTAAGCGGTAGAAGTTATCATCATCAGACTCCTTTTTTTCTAGACTTTCAGCAGGGATCGAACCCGCATCATCGATGTGCAAAGTCTCAAGCGCTAACCACTGAGCTATGCACACCCCGTAAGCTATTGTTGCTAATCTATTTCCTTATTCAATCTACTACCATTAAATCCAGCTGATTCCCGCTATTAAGCTTGACAATGGATCTATTTCATGTATGGAATTTACAAAAACCACCACGATGTCAAGCTGAAATAGCGGCGAATCAGCAGCAATTGATAGTAGTAGGTTGAATAAGGAAATGGATTAGCTATAAGAGCTTACGGGGTGTGCATAGCTCAGTGGTAGCGCTTCCGACTTTGCACATCGATGATGCGGATTCGATCCCTGCTGAAAGGCTAGAAAAAAGAAGTCTGATGAGGAGATGTGACAAAACTATTTGTTTTTGTTTTTTGGTTTTTATAAAAAAATTTGGTAAGCAGTTTTATAGATCATTAAATGTCACTATAATAAAGTGCAAGTTGCAAGTGGCTAAGAGTTCGCGTTGATGTTTAATAATACAACAAACGCTTTTAAAACAAACTTATTAAAAATCAACGCGACCGACCTCTTAGCCACTTGCAAACTGTACTTTATTACACTAAAATTTTATGATCTATAAAACCGAATACCCAACATCTGGAAGCTCAAATTTTATTTTGATTTTGGTTACAATTTTTTAAAAAACATTTAAAATTTTTTTTCATTTCGTTTTCAACTCGTTTTTATTATGTGACATTTATTGACTGGAACAGGAGAATCGATTTTCTCTAAAATTGCTACTTTTCTGCACTTTCCACTAAAAAATTTAATACGAATAAAACAAACATTCCAAAATCGCTTATTAGCTTTCATCTAAAAAAAAAAATTATCAACTTTGAAGAAAAATGGAAGCTCCATGGAATTGTGAACACTAAATGGCAGTTTTAAAACTTTGTGCGGCGTACCGCTACATCTAGCAAATTTCACAATTGGTGCAACAGTAAAATAATGTAAAAATGAGTTTAAAATAAATAAAATAAAACAGAATATTACAAATTAAACAATACAAAAAGAACTTAACCAATAAAAAATAATAAAAAATAGAGTAAAAATAAAAAATAAAAAATTTGTAATAACAAATATCAAAAAATAAATAAAAGTATTTGGCCCAGCTTTTATTAATATATATCTGTAGCCACAAGCAATAACCGCCTAAGTCGACTTAAGAAAGAATGGAGTTATCTATGCTATCGTATTCTTCAACCCCTATTTCATGCGTACGTGAAATCCCTATCTCGCCAGGTAGGCTACTTAAATAGTTATAGGCGATAATATTTTAGTTTCCATATATGGCTAAAATTACAATCCAAATGTTTAAAACGTTTTTTCTCGGATTCAGGTTTTTCGACTTAGGCGATTAATGCTACCTAAATAAATAAAATTTATAAAAAAATTGCTCCTCATAAAAATACAACCGCCGTTCGGAGTCGGCGTAAAACTGTAGGTCCCTCCGCTTAGTGTGACAACATCAAGGCGCACGCCACAAGGCGGAGGATAAGCTCGGCCAAACACTAACATATGTGTAAGCGCCAATCTATTATTATTAAATAAATAAAATCCTAGTCTATTCTATTCTATTCTATTCTTTTCTATTCTATTCTAATTCTATTCTATTCTATTCTATTCTATTCTATTCTGTTCTATTCTATTCTATTCTATTCTATTCTATTCTATTCTATTCTATTCTATTCTATTCTATTCTATTCTATTCTATTCTATTCTATTCTATTCTATTCTATTCTATTCTATTCTATTCTATTCTATTCTATTCTATTCTATTCTATTCTATTCTATTCTATTCTATTCTATTCTATTCTATTCTATTCTATTCTATTCTATTCTATTCTATTCTATTCTATTCTATTCTATTCTATTCTATTCTATTCTATTCTATTCTATTCTATTCTATTCTATTCTATTCTATTCTATTCTATTCTATTCTATTCTATTCTATTCTATTCTATTCTATTCTATTCTATTCTATTCTATTCTATTCTATTCTATTCTATTCTATTCTATTCTATTCTATTCTATTCTATTCTATTCTATTCTATTCTATTCTATTCTATTCTATTCTATTCTATTCTATTCTATTCTATTCTATTCTATTCTATTCTATTCTATTCTATTCTATTCTATTCTATTCTATTCTATTCTATTCTATTCTATTCTATTCTATTCTATTCTATTCTATTCTATTCTATTCTATTCTATTCTATTCTATTCTATTCTATTCTATTCTATTCTATTCTATTCTATTCTATTCTATTCTATTCTATTCTATTCTATTCTATTCTATTCTATTCTATTCTATTCTATTCTACTTAATTTTTTTATTTCGCTTTGCATTAATCAAATTAGGTATATTAAGTGTTATTTGTTTATTTAATTCTAAATTATTTGGTTCATGTTATTATTAATTTATTTTACCTTGTTTTATAATATTTTACTTCATTTAAATTCGTTATATATTTTAGTTTTATTTTATTGTAATTTTTTCATTTTTTTTGTTATTTTTTTTGGTCTTTATAACAATTATATTCAACAATTTATATTGAGCTCGAGGCCGTTTTAAATGAAAATTTTATTGTGGAAAAGCAACAATAATTTGAAAAAATGGTAGAAGTGATAGCTATTTCGGAAATCACCACATTTCCTCATCAGACTTCTTTCAGTAGGATTCGAACCGACGATCCCACTGACTCAGCCAGTTGCCTATGCACCGTGCTAAGTACGCCTTGTAAATTATCGTTTGCTTTTTTCCACTATTTTCATTTTTGTTATGCCAACACAATCAAGCGCAGCTATTCCGCTGCAATTCACTTGATCATGTGGTTGTTGGTATTGTTGGTTTTTGCTAATAATTCTATTTTTAGAATGTTTAACTTTTAGGTGTGCTCGTCCTTAAGGTATTTGTTTTTGTTATTTTTTTTTTTGGCCTTTATAACAATTATATTCAAAATTTATATTGAGCTCAATATAAATTGGTGAATGTAGTTTTTTTCATTTAATTTTTTTATTGCTTTTTAGCTTTATATTATCTGATTTAGTTGAATGTAATTGAAGAGGTAGATCAAACTCGTTTTTATATACTACAACAACAAAAGAGTTATCACAAATTCTAAGTCTAGCTCCTCAATATATCAATGTTAATTTTCATTTTTGTGTCCCAGTTTCATATTTACCTACTATTTACCTGAGACTTTTTCGGCTTGAGGAAAACTTTCATCCGATTCGTTGTCACAGTTGCTTGACGGCCTTGCAGCATCTTTGTATTGGAGCCTCTGAAAATATATTTAAAACATTAAGAGTTTTATTTATGTAAAGTTATTGCGATGCGTAAAAGTTCATCTTAACGAAGTTGAGACTTGTGTCTTATGTGCAAAATGAATTTCTAATTAAAGTTTCGCTGTTTTTTTATATTAATACGAGTATAATTTGTCCATTTTTGCCATATTTTAATCTCGTTTGTGAAGTCCAGCAGAAAATTTAGTCTTTTCTCGATACGCTTATACAAAATACGGTGGCCGGAGAAGCCATGTTTTACACGAAAAAGGCATATTTTAAAACTGTAATAAATTGACCCATAAATTAGTATGGGAAGGAAAGAAACAAATGACTTCGGCCAATGGTATCACAACGGGCTTTTCCAGCCCACGTGTGCTCCCCTTAACCTTATATTACATTTACATTCAGCCCAAATGCGTCATTTGGGCGAGAAACCTCAAATGCGAGGCCAAATCACGCATTTCTCTATACAAATTCACATTTCCAGAATGACGCATTTCGACGCATTTACACAAAATCACGAACAAATGCGTTCCAATTGCCGTACTATTTTATTGAACGCACTCAGAAACAAAAGTTCCACAAAAGCCTTGGTTTGTCTTTGAAGTCAAAGCAAATGCGGATCAAGCAGTGTAAACACCTTCAAATGACTGATTTCAAATCACGCATTTTGGTCCAATGTAAATGTAATATAACGGTAATTGCTGGTGTTACTTCTTGAACATGAAAAATGATGATTTCATATGAAATATTACATAATAAAACTTGCCTGTTAATTATCAATACCTTAATAACATGGCTTATTTTTCAAGAAATATTTTCGGCCATTTTTATTTCACTAGGCCAACTTTAGCAGTTGTTCCAAATAACATAAAGTGGATTAAAATATTAAAGATTAATGTAATTAATTCTATATTGAGCATCATATCATTTATAAAATGTGTCTTAACAAAGCTGAAGAAAATTTTCAAAAATACAATAACGAATCCAATAATGGCGTCCAAGAATAAAAAAATACTGAATTTTTATGAAATTTGGTATCATTTGGCTCATTACAAATTTCAAACTATTTTTTGCAAATTCGAAATGCAAAATCCTATATGACGTGCGAAATTTCCAGAAAATTCAAACCTTAACTTTAACCTTATTTAAAAATGAGAAAACTGAAGTTTTGGGAATGACGTATAAAATAAAGAAATCTTAAAAAAACTGCTAGGGCTTAGATCAAATTGTTTGGGCTGAACATATGGCAGACGTCCCGAACTATACCTAATTTATAAATATAATTACTGTTATTATTTCATAATTTGATCATAATTTAATTTCAGATATGTTCCCTCGTATATAATAAATAAAATTTTTCTAAACAAATATAACTGAACTGACAAATGACAGTTGATTTGACAATTTTCAACCGAAAATTAATGTGATACAGAACTCGAGATCAGTGAGCCTTAAAAAATAGTACGTTTAATTCTTGGGAAATTTTCCTTATTTCTAGAGAAATTCACAGTCTCTCTGACAGTTGTAAACTCTTAAGGGTTTAGTTTGACGTAAATTAGTGACTAGCGTGTCTAAAACCCTTATCAGTAGCATTTTAAAAACGATTTGATTATTTTTAGAAAAACTCAGTCTATTTGACAGCTGTAAAAAGTCAATGTTTTAATTTGACATAAAATTCGTGATCAGCATCTCAAACAACTTAATAAGTGGTATTTTCAAAAATACTTTATTAATTTTAGGGAAATTTGCCAGCTGTCAAGTGTCAAACTATAAATTTTATGGCATATTCGGTTTAGCGTTACAACAATACTACGATCCCGCAGTTTTAGTACAATCGTAACAGCCCTTCTAATTTTTTGAGTAAAACATGGCTTCTCCGACCACTGTGCGTATGTAAAATATATTGAAAAAAACAATATTTTTAAGTTTCTATAAACCAAAACCAACCACTGTGCGTATGTGAAATATATTGAAAAAACAATATTTTTAAATTTATATAAACCCGAAAATTGTTTTATTATTAAGCTCAAACATCAAATTTATAAGTTTAATAATGTGTCTAACATTTAGTTTCCTTTTATTTTTTAAACAACAGGGTTTTAACAAGACATCGTCGAATCGACGATCAATAGTACTAACG
Organism: Rhagoletis zephyria; assembly: GCF_001687245.7. NCBI lineage: Eukaryota > Metazoa > Arthropoda > Insecta > Diptera > Tephritidae > Rhagoletis > Rhagoletis zephyria. The sequence goes on along the minus strand of NW_016157312.1, from coordinate 201,033 downwards.
TATGCAACATATGGTTAGTACTCTAGGGTTAAAGTGTAAAGTTAAATCACAAATGATCAAAAAATATAGCTCGATATATGATTACATCTTCTGAACGATTAAAACAAATCAAAAATTTTTAAATCGCAACATTTCATACGATATTTGGAAAGTTTAGACTTTTTTCATTGAAAATTTGAAAATAATTTTTAATTTCGGTCCCTGTTTAAAATTTTGAAGTCCGGAATATTATAACTTTAACTAATTTATATGGTGCCCATGGGCTTTATTTCCTAAAAAAAAAGAAACAAAGTCCGCGGGCGTTATTTTCATTTCGAAGGGGAAATAGTGCCCACCAAAAATACGAAATAGCAATAGTGGCTATGGGCTTTATTTCCCAAAAAAAGGGAACAACGCCTGCTTGGTTTATTTCATGAGTAGTATTTTCTCTGGCTTTATTTTACTGAAACATTCCAATTGTGTATGCAGACATACATTTGCATAAAATGGAATGTATTTTAAACGAATTTTTTCATACAGTGTATTTCTTCGTTGAATTCCCTTCCGCAGTATACGCATAAAATGGAACGGTATTTTTGCCAATAAATGATAAGCGAATTATTGGAAATTGAAGGTTATCGTTTTTTTAGCCTTCAATGCGATGCCCATATTTGTTCTCAGCTTCTTAGGTATTTCAGTGGTGCCGCGCAAACGCGGACGGCCGCGGTTGAGCGCCAACAGGATCGCTTCCCCCTTCGCCATTACGCCGGAAAATTTTTTTGTTTATATACTTACATAATTTAAATGCTCTATATGAATGCACGATGAGGAGTTGGGGTGTTTGTGTACCCACGCCGCAGAAATACTGTGGTGATGTGGATGACGCACGGGCTGAGAAGGCGACTGATAACACTGGTCTACAAATTTCAACTTTTTTTCTGCGAATAAGACGGGACCTGGTGTTTCTGAACGGATTTTTCGTGCTGAACACGAATCCGGGGTCAAAAATGTCCCATCACGTCACGTTTTCGAGAAAAAAGGGGTTGAAACCCCTAAAAACAGCGTTTTTGGCCATTTTCGAAAAATTATAGAGCTGAACCCTGACGTGGTACAAATTTTGCATATATCAGAAATTAAAGGCTAAACCGTGCCCTTTCGAATGAGCCCTATGCCGAATTGATCGCGTGCACCCTTAAAGCAGGGGGTGTATTTGTGTTTAGGGGTGCAGGAAAAATTGATCACAGAAAGAATTTAATCTTAAACGATCATAGAAAATTAATAATGCCAAGGTTTTAACTATATTAAAAGTCGCTGATTACGAATCTGCAGTTAGATTTTAAAAATTTAAGATGACGGGTCGAATATGGTGGATATAAAAAATAAACTGAAATTCGCTAAATAAAAATTTTTAAGTCCGCCATATTGGATCCGCCATTTTGAATTTTTAAAATCTAACTTCAGATTCGTAATCAGCGACTCTTAATGTAGTTAAGACCTTAGCATCATTCATTTTATATGGTCGTTTAAGATGAAATTCTTTCTGCGATCAATTTTCCCTGGACTCCTAGACACAAATACACCCCCTGATCTAAGGGTGCATGCGATTAATTCGGCATAGGGCTCATTCGAAAGGGCACGATTTAGCCTTTAATTTCTGACATATACAAAGTTTGTAGCACGTCAGGGTTCAGCTCTACAATTTTTCAAAAATGGCCAAAAACGCTGTTTTTAGGGGTTTCAACCCCTTTTTTCTCGAAAACGTGACGTGATGGGAAGTTTTGGACCCCAGATTCGTGTTCAGCACGAAAAATCCGTTCGGAAACACCAGGTCCCGTCTTATTCGCAAAACCCTTGTAGACCAGTGTAATTTTACAAGCAACAAAAAAGAGTAAAGGGCAAAAACATGGGCGTAGCGAGAATGAAAATTGTTCAAAACTTCCTTACTAAAAAATTGTTTATTATAGCTTAAGATTATTGTAACCAATAGAGGTATGTATGTTGTACAAAAACACATAAACAGAAGTTCACAAAAGTTGATATAAAACTACTCGTCGATTTAAATAGTTAACCTTTTACTGCGCATGTTTATTTCACGGGGAGGAAGCGTCGAGCGCCTAACCCCGTCAGTGTGATACTTTAACCCAAACTAAACTTCTTACCGTCATATACCGTTCCCCTCCGGGTCGGGATTATAACACTGTATGACTGCTAAAGTTATAGATATATTGAAGCACAAAAAATATGCATACTTAGAATTTTGAATAGCCCCCCAGATCTGGACTTAAGGTCTTAAAGCGCACTCTTCATAGGTTGAGCTTTATAATTCTTCGTAGCTTCATTTCTATTTATCCCATGAAAAATATTTGCAGTGCATTACGTGCAATTTCTTGGTTAAAGCAAGTCTATACCTGCAATTTCTTGATTAAAGCAAGTCTCTAAAACAAAACATTGTAACCTTTATAAATGCAACTTCAAAACAATTCAACCTCAATACCTACAACATCCTTTGTTTATGCATGCCACACACACAAAGTTGAATTTTTTGCTTTTCTTTGACTTACCAGTATTATTGAAAAACTAAAAAGTGGTGTTGCAGTTAAAGGGATATGTGATGGGTTTAAAATAAACAAATCAACTCAAGTTACATAAAAATAACCAACTGAATCTTTTGCCAGACAAGACATACATTCATGATGGGTCTAGACCATTCCTTGCTTGGGCAAAAGCATCTGGGGCGCACAAAGCTTTTCTTTTCCTTCTTATTTGGCGCTATAACCGCCTACGCGATTTTGGCCGAGTCCAAAACAGTACGCAAGTCGTTTCTCTTCTGTATAAACTGACGCCTATTTGGAAATGCCAAATGAAGCCAAGGCCTTCTCCACTTGGTTCTTCCATCGCAGTGGGCCTTCCTCTTCCACCATCGCGACCCGCGCTGAATACATTTAGAGCTGCAGCATTTCTGTCCATTCGTACGACATGACCAAACCAGCGACGCCGTTTTATTTTGATGTGCTGCACTATGTCCATGCCATTGTAAAGCTCATTCAGCTCACGTTCCATCGTCTGCGGTGATTTCTGTCGCCAATGCGTAAAGGCCCTTAAATCTTTGGCATAATCTTTCTTTCCAGGAGGCAATTCTCCACTTTCTCGAAATTATGACTTTCAAAAGGACGTGGTTATACGTGGACGTGGAGATACTTCGTTTTGTCCTTGTTCACCACCAGACCCAGACGCTTTTCTTCTCTATCTAATTCAGAGAAGGCAAAACAGACGTAGCCCTTATTTGTATCAATAATGTCGATGTCATCGGTATAAGCCAGCAATTGTATGCTCTTGTAAAGTATTGTTCCTCCGTGGTTCAATTCTGCGACTCTTATTATATTCAATATCAGATTAAAGAAATCACATGAAAGGGAGCCACCTTATCTGAAACCTCGACTGGTATCAAACGGCTCGAAGAGGGCCTCCTCAATTCTGACGGAGCTGGTATTGCTCAACGTCATTTTACACAGCCGTATTAGTTTCGGGGGGATACGAAATTGAGACATCACGAAATAAAGGCAACTTCTTTTCGTGCTGTCGAAAGCGGCTTTGAAATCGACAAATAAAAGGCAAGTGTCGAACCTATTCTTGCAGCGTATTGTGAATACCTGGTCTATGGTGGATTTTGCAGGCCAAAAGCGACACTGATAAAGCTCAATCAGTTCATTGACGGTGGGCTTCAGACTTTCACACAACACGCTCGATAAAATAGTTGACTCGCTTGGCGTGGTCACCTTTCTTGTGGATTGGGCAGAGCGCACTTGAATTCCAGTTGCCGGGCATGCACCTTATTAGCTCCTTGCCATCGTAATTGAATAGCTCGGCTGACAGGCCATCAGCTCCAACAGCTTCGTTACTTTTCATCAGCATAATCGCCGTTCCCACCTCGTCATAGTCAGACGCTGGGATATCGACTCCATCGTCATCGAGTGGGGCTCGGGTTCGTCTTCTCCACTTCTTTCAGTGCTGCTGCCATTAAAAAGGGTCGAAAAGTGTTCCCTCCATAACTTCAGTACGTTAAGGACATCGGTCACTAGGTCGCCATGGTTGTTTCTACAGGAGTCTTGAAACCTTCCGTAAGTCGCTCAACTCTCTGCAAAAAATTTCTGGTGTTTTTTCTGTCGGCCAGCATTTCACGCTCTTCGCACTCACGTATTTCGACCTCTCTCTTTTTATTGCGGCAAATACGTCTAGCTTCCCTTTTCAGTTCCCTATAACGGTTCCACATGGCTCGCGTTGCGCCCGATCGCGTTGCGCCTGTAGGCGGGAACTTTTTTATATGCAGCTTCTTGACACTCCTTATCGTACCAGTAATTAGCGGCAAATGTGGTTCCACTGCTCGCTTATGTCGGTTTGTTGAAGAGTGCTCTCTCACAGCAGGTGTGAGAGTCGAGTGGCGAATCAATTGGCCGTCTGTTTTGATTGCAGCTTTTCGACGTTGAGCTTTCCTTGCATTGTTGAGCGCACATTTTTTGCTGCACCGAGGCTTGTTCGTATATGGGCTGCACCAATATAGTGGTACGAGTCGATGTTAGCCCTCGGAGTGTACGTATGTACACCTTAAACACTGGAAGTGTGCCTTTTGTATATCACAACATGCTCGATTTGGTTTCCCGTTTTTCTATCTGGAGACACCCATGTAACTTGATGCACCTTTTAATGCTAGAACCCACATACTACTACTACATACTACCAAGCTTCGGGCCGAAGTCGACCAGCCTCAGCCCGTTATCGGACGATTCGTCGTGGAGGCTGAAATTGCCATTGAAACCGCCAAGCACGATTTTTATACATGTCGGGAGCAGCGCTAATAAGTACGCTCTTAACGCTCGTAGAAGAGATCCTTGTATGTCTCGTCCTTCTCTTCCGTCGGGGCATTGGCACATATGAGCGAGATGGTGAAGAATCTCGTTTTGAAGCAGATTGTGGCTAGACGTTGGTCCAATAGAGTGAACGCCGGTACTCGGCGACGGAGTATCTCTCCCACAAATCCAACACCGAAGTTGCGCTCCTTTACGTGGCAACTGTAGTAGATGTCGCAAGGCTCCACTCTTACCTTCCCTCGCCCTTTCCACCGCATTTCATGGATGGCGGTGATGTCAGCCTTTATTTCCCCTAGGACATCAACCATCTGGGCAGAGGTACCTTCCGATTAAGAGTTCGGATATTCCAGGTGCATACCTTCAAATCATCCTTCCTACGTTTGCCGTAATCGCCATTAAAAGAATGGGGTATCATCCGAGGCATGTGGTGTTTTCATTGGGCAAGGTTTAGGTGGGGACCCAAACCCGGCGCATACGGGGATTTACGCTTTCCAGTTTGCTCGCTCCCAAAGGAGTGTTCGGTCGCTGCCCAGAGAATTTATGGATATAAATATCCAGACGTAGTGAGCTGAGATTTGAACCGTAAGCACACGAATCACTTCTGGCCACTACCAGGTTAATGGCAGTTAAAAGCCTTGCGGTACTTGGAAATGTAAAGAACATATAGGTCAAAGGCGAATATTTCAACTAAACCGTGATGAATTTTTTAAATTCATAGCTCTACATACCTGTATAATAAACCAAATAGCCGAACAAGACGTTAAATGATATACATATGTATGTATGTATAAATATGAGGGCGTATTGAACATTTTGAGTACGCAGATTTTTTAGGCTGGTATATTCATTTATGCTAAATATATTAGTTTAGTTTGTTTTGTCACACCGTATAATAGATAAAAAAAATCATTAAGGGCCGTTAACTTATATCTTTTAAAGTATAGTTAAATCATTAGTTAAACTTAACTAGTTAATAAAGTAACTATAATTTAAAATAGATATATTAGCAGCCCCTAATACACTATTTTTATTATAGAAATTTATGTGCACTATATGTTATCTGCCGTCTGCTGTAATTACTTAAGAAGTAAACGTCTTGCTGTTCGCCAAACCGGTCTATAGTGTTATCAATAATCTTAGATTGGTTCTCTGATACAAAACTTTCGATGTACGCTTAGAAGAAACAAACCTAAAGACAAAGTAATAAGCAATTGAATTATAAATTTGTTTATTAGTTTACCGTTCAATCCATTCTCGCTCATTGTCGACTGCTGCCAGGTTTTACTTTTTCATGTTCCTGTTTTGTTGAAACTTTGAATTATTTAATATCCATACACATGTACATTACATTACATAAACTTTTTTGAATTTCGACTGAGAATGTTCGGATCCATGAAGATAAGAGGGAAGAAAAGTTCCTTCTAAAATTTCGGCTTATTTAAACAAGATTTAGAGGTCGCTCAACGCTGTTGTTTGTTTTCCGGAAACTACAGATTTTAGATGCATCTTTATTAACAAATAGGTATATTTTCATCACATCTTGTCGGATTTCGTTGAAATTTCGTAGGTAGGTTCCAAAATATTAGCTTATTGGAACTCAGTTTATATAAGTTCGATAAATTAGTTTTAAACACATTTATTAATTACTTAGTAACTAAGTTTTGCCTTATAAAAAATTTATATTTGCATTATTTTTTTTTGTTCCTTAGCCACTGAGCGTATGCTTAATACACCTAAGATCACATTGTAATTCATATAGTTAGTGGACCTCATCAATTAATATTATTAAACATCAAATAAAAAAATCACAAGATAAATATTACTCATATGCCATGCTGAATCTAATAATTTTCCTAGTCATTGCAAATATTTATAGTATAATAATAATAATATTTTGGCGCTTACACCTGTGCTAAGTGTTTGGCAAAGCTTCTCCTCCAATTTGTGGTGTGTGTCTTGATGTTGTCACAAAAAGTCGGGGGACCTACAGTTTTACGCCGCCTCCGAACAGTAAATGGATTTTGTGAGAAGGGTTTTCAATGCAGCAATACACACGGAGTCAGTGTTGGGCTTTAATCAATTAATTTTTCAATTATCTTGTTGTGGTATGATGAATGATTTATTGCTAAGTAAATATTTTCAGAACGTAGCACATACATTTTTCACAATATCTACGAAAAAACAAGTTATTTATTTCAGCGGCCGCTGTAGTAGACTAGTTTGAGGTATGTACTACCTCTCCATAATACCTGGGTGCGATCCCTGGTCCAAGCAACATTAAATTAAACTTTTAAAAACAAGATCTTTCGTAACAGCGGTTGCTCCTTCGTGCAGTGTTGGCCAAATTTGAATTGCAAGAACAATTAATTTATTAATTAATTGTTAATTTCTATCACTACTACTATCACTACTACAATTGGTTAATTGTAATTGTGGAGAATAACAATTAATTATTTGAAATTGTTGTGGAGAATAACGGTGATATTCTTCAGTTAAGAATTAAAAATTTTGTAATTGGTTTGTAAATTTTATTAAAAATCGACGATTATAAATGCCTACTATATAGGCCAAGGATGTGAATATGATAACCACCCACAACCCAGGCCTGTGCCGTATTTTTCTTTTTATTTATAATGCCGAATTTCCACTAGGCTTTGAAATGGCAAAAAATGCATGATATTTAAAAAATGCCATGTGGAAATGAACTCAATGACTATTTTTTACACATAAAAGCCATTTGCCATTTAATACCTAGTGGAAATCCAGTATAAGTAGGCTAATTGTTATCAAAAAAGTAATTGCAATTAAATTATTTGCCGTGTGCAATACCCAACTAAATGTTTAATTGCAATTCATTTATTTGCAATGCGCAATTAAAATTTTAATTGCAACTAATTTAACTGCAATTACTTTATTAATAAATTAACAAAATGATTGAAAAAGTAATTGATTAACGCTCAACACTGCCTTCGTGTGTATTTCTGCCTTGAAAAAGCTTCTCCCCGCCTTTTTGTGACAACACACCACAAATTGGAGGAGAAGCTTGGCCAAACACTTGGCGCCAAAATATTATTATTATACTATAAATATTTGCAATGACTAGAAAAATACTTGGATTCAGCATGGCATATGAGTGATATTTATCTGGTGATTTTCTTTTATTTGATGTTTAATAATATTAATTGATGAGGTCCACTAATTATATGAATTACAATGTGATCTTAGGTGTATTAAGCATACGCTCAGTGGCTAAGGAACAAAAAAATAATAATGCAAATATTAATTTTTTATAAGGCAAAACTAATAACTAATTAATAAATGTGTTTCACACTAATTTATCGAACTTATATAAACTGAGTTCCAATAAGCTAATATTTTGGAACCTACCTACGAAATTTCAACGAAATCCGACAAGATTTGATGAAAATATACCTATTTGTTATAAAAAGATGCATCTAAAATCTGTAGTTTCCGGAAAACAACCAACAGCGTTGAGCGACGTCTAAATCTTGTTCAAATAAGCTGAAATTTTAGAAAGAACTAGTGTTCTCTCTTATCTTCAAGAATTCGAACGTTCTCAGACGAAATTCAAAAAAGATCAAATTTTGAATCACCCTAATGTACATACATACATACATATGTATTAAATTTGTTAATTCAAATTTTTTCTTATACAGGCAGGTTCTGCAATTCACTTCCAAGTGAATTTCAACCCCTGCCAATTTAAATTCAAAGCGAGTTTGATTGAAACTCACTCGGAAGTGAATTGCAGACCCTGCCTGATAATAAAAGAAAGCAAATATTTGGTTCAATGTTATCATATTAGTTTTAATTTAGAACAGGGGGTTTTGGATGGAGCCAAGAGGCACAATAAAGATGAAATAACGCCCGCAGGCTTTATTTTATTTTTTTTTTTGCGTTATTGTTATATCGAAAGGGAAATAATGCCCACCGGCAAAAAGCAATGTACCCGCGGGCTTAACTTCTTTTCCGAAAAGGCAATAATGCCCGCGGGATTTGTTTCTTTTTTTTATTTGCGTTATTGCACCCCACGAATTTAAATAATGCAAACTGAAATGTTCCAGCCCGTTTAGAAAATTTATTACTAAAAAACAAAAAAAAAACAAATAAAATTTATCCGATTCTCTTGAAACATTCTCCTCAGGGGTGTTTGTGGTCGCAGATTACGAATCTGGAGTCAGATTGGAAATAATCAAAATGGCGGTCTCAATATTGCGGCCAAAAAAATAAAGTCAATTCGATTTGTTTAAAACTTTACATTACGGGGTTCTTCAGGTCGCTGACTGCGAATCTGAAGTCAGATTTTAAAAAGTTAAACAGGCGGATCCATATTGGGTCCACCAATTATTTATTTATTTATTTCTCATAACAATAAAATCGCCGTTCGGAGTCGGCGTAAAACTGTAGGTCCCTCGGCTTTGTGTGGCAACATCAAGGTGCACGCCACAAATCGGAGAAGAAGCTCGGCCAGACACTAACATATGTGTATGCGCCAATTTATTATTATTATTATTTTAAAATTTTACATATTTCCTAAATCTGAATATCCCAATTAGTAAAAAAAAAAAACTTATTCAAATTAAATCCTGATGGCAATACTTTTTCATTAAAGTACTCTCGAAGTCAGCTGATTGGAATTCATATTTGAGGTTTTCACAAAGGTGCCGTAAGTTTCGTATTGTTGTATGTCGTAAGCTTTAAAAGCTTAAATAAATGCTTAGAGAACTTGAAACGACAACCAACTAGTATTTAACGTTGCATCATAATATGACTTGATGGTACTTTACGAACCCCTTTAATATATTTTTTAGGCGTTTAAAGTTTACGACATACAACAATACGACACTTACGACACCGTTGTGAATACCCCAATTGTCTTAGAAGAAATAAGACGAAATATTACTTAACTTTAAGTTCTTGTCGTTTGAAAAGTTTAAAAATTTAAAAGGTGTTATTATGGAAAACCTCGATTCAATAATATAAGGTTATGTAATTTATGACAGCTCAAATTGACGCTCCTTTATCTAGATTTGCATTTTGGAAGTAGGAGAAAAGGGAAGAGTGCGATCGCCTTTTGCGAAAACGGTAGTAGAAGGTATTAAAAAAGTTCGCAAACTATACAGTTAGAAATAAAATGTGTATTATTAATTCTATGCGTATTTGCAATATATTTGGTGTTTTAACGGAAATACTAAACAATAAGTGAAAATATGAATTTTTAATTTAAGTTATTTGTCAGTTCCTGGTCAAATTTGGAATTCCGGCCGCTCAGCTATGCAAAAACGAAAAATTCAGATCAATGGAACTTTTTACGCTCATTTCAACCATGCCGAGTTGGCGCAAGTAAAAAATAAAGACGTTCTAGAAGGTTAAAGTTACATTTTTTGATTTTTTGAATATTAATATCTTATGTACTTCATAACCGATTAAAAAACTAATGACGTCACCGTAAAGATAATTAACTTATCTTTCAGCTGATGTACATAATTTATATACTTTTTTATATTTTTAAACCAAAACCACTAAAAGGGAAACAAACGTTTTTTTTTCATGAAATAACCTTTTTTGTAAAAAACTGCATAGTTAATGGTAAAGATATGTTTAGAAAGTATAAGTTATTATCTTCAACTCGATATACATAGTTTATCATGGGCGTAGCCAGGACCAAAACTAGCGGGGGGGGGGGGGGCCAAATTCAAAATTANTTTAATATACCAGTACGCAATATATATGATGAGAACTAAGCATCGTTTAATTCAATTTAAATTTTTAATAAAACAAACCATTTAACCGTTCTTCGGACATAGTTGATCGCATCCAAGTTTTCACTCGTTTAAGGGTGCTAAAGGATCTTTCAATTGAGCAGGTCGTGCACGTAAACGGGAGAAATATTTAAAGAGCTTGCGCAATTGCTGGGAGCAGTCCAGCTTCTAAGATCAACTCCTCTATTTTAATTGCTTTTAAACCTTCTATCGCCATATTTCTTTGCTTCCAGTTAAAATACCATAGTTCGCTTTGAAGTTCTAAGTTTGGAATATTGTAGTAGGCTGCTATTACAGCAGCTTTCTCCTTTATTTGCTTCACTGAAGCTTCTATAAAGTTAAATGGATGTAGAACAGTGAGCGAATAAGCAACATAATTTTCTTCACTAAATCTTTGCTGTAATGATAAAGACAGCGAATCTAAATATGGTATCAACAGAGCTCGCATCCAATATTCTGCTTCGGTTGTTGATGGAGGGTTGGCTCTGTGTTGTTGTCTTTGTACACTTCTTGGTGGTGTTAGCTCAACACCCATCTTTTCAGCAATTTCGTAAGCCTCTGCCAACAGCTCTATAATTCCTTCTTCCGCCTTAATTCTGTGTCCGTTTATTAAGCCAATAATTGTGTTTATATGCTTTGAGCATAACATCAAGTTTATTGTTGTTGCCTGGAATGCAGTGACCACCGGTTCGAGAATTTTGGAGTATTTCGCGATCATGCAACGGTTATTATGGACATAGGCCTGCTTGCCGCTGAATGTAACTGAAAAGCAACTTTTTTTGTTGCAGTATTTCCTTCAATTGACAACTTTTGAAGCCCTTCTGCGATCTTAATGAAACTCGTTTTAAATACTTCAATTGATTTGTATTTTTGGGACCATCGCGTTTCACAGAGCATTGGAATATTTGGCGCACACTTACGTCGAGAAGGAGATTCCCTAAAAAATGTTATTATGTCCTTAATAGTTGCCACCGTGTTTCTTACATCCGGAACCATGTTTAAATCGTTGACTACTAGATTGAGCCTATGGCTAACACAGTGAAAAAAGAGCCTTTGTATATTTTTCTCTTAATATTTTTTGAAAACCGCCAGCTTTACCAGCCATTGTGGAACATCCGTTATAACCCTGTCCTACGCATTTACTTTCATCGAGTTCGAAATCTTGAAGAAAACTGCTAATAGCGCTTGCAATCGATTTAGCGTCCATTGAGACCAACTCAACGAAACCTAAAAACTCTTCGCGTACCCCAATATTATCATCATAAAACCGCACACCTATAGAAAGCTGTTCCATACCCGATATATCCGCGCTTTCATATGCCAAAATACTGTACGCTGGTGCTTTTTTTTATATCCTGTACGATGTGGTTTTTTATAACCGAGCCACACATTTTTATTATATCATTCTGTATCTGGGGTGAAGTGTATTTTGCGTTTTTACTGCCAGAGCACAAATGATTTTTCATTACGTTTTCGCCTGCTTCGGTCCTTAGCTTTAGTAAGTCTAACAGAATGCCTACAATTTAATATGAACAACCTTATACTCTTCTTATATATTGCAGTAAATTCAGAAGAAAGATTTTTTCCCATTACTAAAGATTACGTGGAGTTGTTGAAAAAATTTTAGCCGCACCCTATATTGACAAGATTTCAATTTTTTTGGTTATTAAAATTTAGTTATTTTTATAAATATATATTGCATTCCTTAACAAAAACCGTATAAACCATATCAAAAAAAATTCAACAAACTTTCGTAAAAATTGCGAACATTTTAATTAGATTTTTAGAAAGATTTTGATTATGCAGTTTTGGGGCCCTTTCAAAAGTGCATAATTGAAACGGCTAAAAATTACCGTTGAGCTTCCATGTAACGAATAAACACAATTTATTGTTATATGGAAGAAAACCGTACCATCTTTAACAAAAAAATCTCTACTATCAAAGGTTATTTTTAGATATGTGAAACTTGCACTTTACTATACTAGAATCGAATGGGCTAAAAAAATTGCATAATCAAAATCTTTATAAAAATCTAATTAAAAAGATCGCAATTTTTACGAAAGTTTGTTGGATTTTTTTTTGAGATGGTTTATACGGTTTTTGTTATAGAAAGCAATATATATTTATAAAAATAACTAAATTCGAATAACCAAAAATAATAATAATTTAATCTTGCCAATATGTTGTGCGGCTATATTTTTTTTGACCACTGTATTTGCTTTAAGTTTTACCCCGAAAATCCTTCTATAAATAAGATGTGCAAATGCTCTCCTTCCTCGTTTCTTCTTCCTCTAAGTGCGATATCGTGCGCCCCGCAAAAAATAATTTTTGAAATAATAGACCGAATAATTTGTCTATTCAACTCAATAGTACTTTTATAGTTTTCTTGAATTGCTATATCGATTGGCTGGTCCTTCATAATTGCGTTTGCTACAGTAAGGGCATCTTTATGCCAACGACAGTTCTCATGGTTTTTTGCGTATTCCGTCATATGCTTGTAACGAACAAAGGCACGGACAATCAACGAACCGAGTACACCTTGTGCGTTCGCCGGAGGAAATAACACACAATATAAACACAACGCTCCATTTAATTTTTTCGAATATCTAAGCCATGGAGAAAACAACTCTAACCAATCGTGTCTAAATCTTCTGTCTGAATCGTCTTTGGGGAAAATATAATCAACGGGAGGATTCCAGCAACGCCTCAGCATCTAAATTTTTTCCTCATGTGACATGAGGGATGATTTTCCAATCCACTTTCCGATGTCATTTGCTGGAATATCTGATAAATTTTCTATCAACAAATAATAAACTGTGTTTAAATAAATATTCATTTAAACTAACCTTTATAGCTTGAAGGTCTTTCCTGAAGACTTGAAGTAGACGCTGAAACCTCTTCAACCTGTTCTGTAGTTGGTTCTACAATTCTTCTTTTTGGTGCTGCAAAGAGGGTAAAAGTTTAAATTTTGCATCAACCTTCTACTTCGCGTCCTACCTGACAAAAACTTTCTTATGTCCATTTTCTTTTTATTTTTTATTTGTTTTGTATTTGCACACCGCGAATATTTTTTCCCGCACACAGCACAATTAATAGCGATAATAAAGTATCAAAAACTTCCAAATATGTATGTATTCATATTTGGAATTGAAATACTACAGGGTGCTTAATATGATCAACCAGTGTAATTTAAAAATGGTAAATTAATAATACTATGTTCACACAGAGCAATTTCCTTCGATTTTCATTGAAACTCGGCTATTGATGAAAAGGTACTGTGAAAATCGGACCGTGTGTACACACATGTGTAGTATAAATATTAATAGCTACAAAAATTCGGTACTCAACCAAAAGAGCTAGAAAAGGTAAGGATGGAGTTACCGTTTTTTGGTATGTCTTTCTTGGAAAATAATCGTATTTTTAGACAATTGGAAGAAAAAATCAAAAATAATCAAAAAACTATTGCGATTAGTTTGGCAATAAATTTAATTACTTTTGATCATTTATTTTGTGCACATAAATATTCTCTCTTCTTCTAATACAACTTAAAAAACTGCAAGAAACGATGATATTATAACAAAAAATGTAATATATATGTATATATGTCGATATATAAACATAGATATAGAAAAGTATATGTAAAAAAACCTGCAATGCGACCAGAATAAGACTCAAATTTTAGCATTTGGTATAGTAATGATCCTCTATGAATCTCCCCGCTCTAGGACAATTCTAAGGGGTCCCGCGTCGAGCGTTTAGTTTTCCCATAGGAATTACACGTAAAAAAATAATTTCTTGCCTTTTGAGGTCTATATAATTTTCTACGATCAAACTGTAAGAATACATTGATTACATGCTATTTAAATTCCTAAATTATCCTTTTTTAATCCCTTGTTCTATTTGGGTAAAATCTAGAATGTATATGAGAAAATCCCACGAGAAAAAAATGTTTTTCATTGTCACTCGAAAAAATCATAATTGTTTTGTTTTAATAATTTTGGTAATGTTTCATGTTTGAGGCAATGGACGTTGACATCTGGGAAGTTTCAAGAATGTACCACCCAATTAAAAAAAGGCAGCATGTGGAGTATCTGTCGCAGCTATTTTGTAATTTTTAAAATGTTACGATTTTTTTAATTTTAATAATTTAGGTTACTTCAAAATGTTAAAATTATACGATAGAAATGTTCTTCTTTCCAAAACGAACGAATCTAGTGTAATAAGACTTGTGTCTCACTAAATGAAAAAAAATTACAGTGAGTAAAGGTGACTATGATTTGAGAAACTAAAATTCTATTTTTACATTTTTTTTGGTGTACTCGAAATTCAATTTAAAATTGTTATGCACACGAAGAAAGAAATATATATGTGCAATAGAGTGGTTCAAAATTGCATGCGAAAAAGTAAAGTCGGGATTTTAATGCCGGCACCCCCTAGAAATGTTCTATACCGAAAAAAATATACCCCTATTTTTTAATTTGAAAAAAAACTTAGAGAGTGGTCAAAGCGCTCAAAGTTTTTCATGTATTTTATATGGGGAAAAAACAAGTTTTGTAGAAACGATATAAAATTCTTGAAAATCATTATTTTTAGATCGGTAAACTCGGTTCCTATTCTGCAGTAATAATACCCAATTGTTTCTTTAACCATTTTTTCATGGTAACTATATTTTATAGGTCCGCCAACACCCCCAAAAAATGCAATGGGTGACCCATAAAAAATCTTTAATATTAAAAAATGGTTAAATAAACAACTGGGCATTAATACTGGAAGTCTTCTGAAGAGAACCACAGGTTTCCGATCGAAAAATATTGATTTTCAAGAATTTTAAACCATTTCACAGTGGCCAATTTTTCGAAAAAGCTGGCCAAAAGTCGAAGTCGAATTGTAATCAAACCTTGTGTATTCGTCTTTATTTTGGTTGCTGGTTTTAAATTTCACCACATAATTTCGAAATTCAAAATGGCAGATCCATAATGGCTGCTGTGTACGCTTAAAATAATCAGATTTTTAGCAAAACTAAGGTAGTTAAGTAAAAAAGGTCATGCTTTTGGCTTTTTTGTTATATAATGTGATGTAGTGGTTAGCAATATACGCTATCATTCCGCAGGGCTTGGGTTCAAGCCCAGTTTCCGACCAACATCAAAAAATAAGAAACAAAGAAGTTTTTGTAATAAAGTCGCCCTTTGGCAGCTAAAGAGAAGCTCGGAAAAACACTAACGAGGTCTTAATGTTTGTTTCTAAAAATCTTGATGTTCAAACTGCGGGATTTTGATTGAATCAATAAAAAAGACATACATATTTGTTGGTACAGGAATATATTTTTAAGATAACAATTTTATACACCGTCAGACTCGCAGTCATCTGAAGTATCCAAGCTCGTATCTATATTTACTGATAGAAATTCCGCATCCACATTTACAACAGTTGATAATAATTTAATGGCATCTGACGACAGTTTATGATTTTGTTTTGGTGGGTTTAAACGTAAACTTGAAATGACAGCGGCCGAGGATACAAGCAGCAGATATTTTTTAATATCCTTATTCCTTGACTCTTGGGTTTCATCGGAAAGTTACCCAATTGGCAGGGGTGCCCATTCAATAATGAGAGGCCCATGGATGAGCACTCTAATATAGTAGTACTTTCTGACATCATGACAGAAATATTTTTTTACATACATAATTTAAATCTTTTAAGCATAAAAAAATTAAGAATCGCGTATAAAAACTGATGTCCAAACTACAGTGGCGGCTTGTGGCAGGTGGTTTTAACCAAGGTGGATGGGAAAAACTTCAACGGTCAAAGAAAATTAGACCGCCCATCTCGACCACTCTCGTAACTATTTTCTTATCCATAATAATGAGTAAACAAAAAAAATCAATCCGTGAATATATATGCCTTACGTCAGTTTTTAAATGGCGTGACAATGAAAAAACATGTTTTACATACTTTAGATTACAATGTCCATGAGCGGATGCTTGAAAACTGTTATTTTTTTTAAAGATAATACCACGATTTGAACAATGACGAGAACTCTAATTTACGAAAAGTTTAGAGCGAATTGCTAGCAACAGTCACTTCGATCTCCTGTAGCACTAAATGTCTTAAGAGAATCGCCTTGTTGTCTCATAACGATACGCAGTAGAGCTCTCCTAACAATATAAGATGATTATGCGTAGGAATGCACCAATTTTTTTTGGACTTTTGGCCAGGGTTTTCCAAAAATTGGCCACTGTGCATTTCTACGAAAAATTAATTTTTCTCCATATAAAATACATGGAAATCTTTGAGCACTTTNAGAAATTCCGCATCCACATTTACAACAGTTGATAATAATTTAATGGCATCTGACGACAGTTTATGATTTTGTTTTGGTGGGTTTAAACGTAAACTTGAAATGACAGCGGCCGAGGATACAAGCAGCAGATATTTTTTAATATCCTTATTCCTTGACTCTTGGGTTTCATCGGAAAGTTACCCAATTGGCAGGGGTGCCCATTCAATAATGAGAGGCCCATGGATGAGCACTCTAATATAGTAGTACTTTCTGACATCATGACAGAAATATTTTTTTACATACATAATTTAAATCTTTTAAGCATAAAAAAATTAAGAATCGCGTATAAAAACTGATGTCCAAACTACAGTGGCGGCTTGTGGCAGGGGGGTTTAACCAAGGTGGATGGGAAAAACTTCAACGGTCAAAGAAAATTAGACCGCCCATCTCGACCACTCTCGTAACTATTTTCTTATCCATAATAATGAGTAAACAAAAAAAATCAATCCGTGAATATATATGCCTTACGTCAGTTTTTAAATGGCGTGACAATGAAAAAACATGTTTTACATACTTTAGATTACAATGTCCATGAGCGGATGCTTGAAAACTGTTATTTTTTTTAAAGATAATACCACGATTTGAACAATGACGAGAACTCTAATTTACGAAAAGTTTAGAGCGAATTGCTAGCAACAGTCACTTCGATCTCCTGTAGCACTAAATGTCTTAAGAGAATCGCCTTGTTGTCTCATAACGATACGCAGTAGAGCTCTCCTAACAATATAAGATGATTATGCGTAGGAATGCACCAATTTTTTTTGGACTTTTGGCCAGGGTTTTCCAAAAATTGGCCACTGTGCATTTCTACGAAAAATTAATTTTTCTCCATATAAAATACATGGAAATCTTTGAGCACTTTGAGCACTCCCTAAATATTTTTTTGATTCCAAAATAAAACAAGTAAGACAGTATAAGAAATTTACCATTATATGAAAAGCGGCCGTAATTCAACAATTTTCAACATTTTGGAGTTTGGTACAAATTGGTAGAACGGTTACCGAGATACATATATGTGATCATAAGCGGGCGGTGCCACGCCCATTTTTTCAAAATTTTATCATAAACTTATTTCATGGTAAAGAATTGATGCAAGCATCAATTTTAAATAAATTAACTTCTGTATTTACTGATTTATCGAAGATTTCGTACTACTCTAAATTACCTTTAAATGGGATGTGGGCGTGGTTACAACAACTGTGCCAAGTTTGGAAGAAATTCGTGCAGCGGTTACCAAGTTATACACATGTAACCATAAGAGGGCGTGGATACGCCCATTTTCCAAAAATTTATAATATTCTTATTTTTCGTCTCAAAATTATTGTAAATATCAATTTTGAGTGAATTATATTCAGTAAGTACTAAAATATTGCATTTTCGTATTTCTGAAAATTACCGTTACATGGAAGGTAGGCGTGGTTATTGTCCGATCTTGCCCATTCGTTCTACGCCCGAAATAAGTGCAGGTATCAAGTTTCGTTAAGATATCTCAATTTTTACTCGAGGTATCGTATGCACACACGGACGGACGGACGGACTGTCACCGCTTAATCGATTTCTGCTTTCATTCTGATCATTGAAGTATACATTTGTCTATATCTATCGTTTTGCCTGTTACAAACAACCGTTATGTGAACAAAGTTATATGTAATACCCTTGTGCACAAGTGCGCTAAATTTTTGGAAAACCGCTGCACCAATTTCTTCCAAGCTCGGCCCAGTTGTTGGCCTTGGTACAACATAAAAAATGGCTGAAAGTTTTTAAAATCGGACAATAAGCACGCCTAAATCTCATATAACGGTAATTTAGAGAAATACGAAATATTCGACAAATCAGTAAATATTAAAGCTAATTTATGCAAAATTGAAGCTTGCAACAATTCTTTACCAAGAAATACATTTATAATACAATTTTGGAAAATGGGCGTGGTACCGCCCACTTATGATCACATATATGTAGGAAT
This sequence comes from Rhagoletis zephyria, assembly GCF_001687245.7. Taxonomy (NCBI): domain Eukaryota; kingdom Metazoa; phylum Arthropoda; class Insecta; order Diptera; family Tephritidae; genus Rhagoletis; species Rhagoletis zephyria. The sequence continues at coordinate 182,103 of NW_016157312.1, read as the reverse complement.
TAAAGTACATTGATAATTGTATTTTGTTAAATTCAATTCAAGTTTTGTTTTATTTAAATGTTGAAGTTTTGCAATTAAAGTTAAGGTAACGTGAAAGTATCAACTATTAATTTAAAGTATAAAATTTAATCGTCCGTCCGACTACGACTTCAACTTTTCGACTTTCCGACTTTACAACTTTCTAGCTCCACTTGCCGAATTCAACTCCCGCTTAGCTCCATTTGGTTTTCGCGCTCTTAACTTCTTTCTTTTCGGTTCGTGTCAGTGTTGTCCATGTTTGTATTCCTGTCCCCGTCAGTAATAGAAGTGTCAATGTCTAATATCAAATATCCCTAACCTACACTCGGCCATCCCGCAATTCATTTGTCTTGGATGACACTTCATCTTCTTCGTCTGTCCAACGTTTCATGAAATCGATACTGGTACTGGTTGCGTTCGGCCCGTCAAACTGCGCTGTTTTTTTCATCTCATAACGGCCCTTTCTCTTTGCTTTAGTTACTTCGTAGGGACCTATGAATTCGTTCGCCAACTTTTTGCCTGCTACAAATTGCGACCGTTTAATTGCTACCAAGTCACCATGTTTGAAATGTGTTTCTGCCTTTCGTTTACCATCGAACGTCTTTTTATATTCTGCTTGAACCTTTTCGATCTGCTTTTTCACGTTCATGCGTAGTTGCTCGCGTTCCTCATCAAAATGTGATAGCAATTCTTCCTTGAAGATATCGATGATGCTTTGGTTCAGGCCATCTACCCGCATTTTAAAACCAAACAAAACTTCGAAAGGCGAACGTCCGATAGAACGCTGGACACTACTATTAATCGCTTTTTGTACCCCAGAAACTTTTTTGTACCACTGTTCTGGTTTTTCTGATGAGATTTCTGACAAAATTGCTAATATGGTTCTGTTAATCCGCTCTATTTGGCCGTTCCCTCTGGGAACACCCGTTGTTATTTGTATGTGCTCGATACCTTGCGTCTTGCAAAACTCTGCAAATGCGTTGGATGTAAACGCTGGCCCTTTGTCACTTACTATTCGTTGTGGGTTGCCAAATATTGTTTGCCAAGACACTAACTTGATTAACACCTCGTCGACACCTGTATATTTGGTTGGGTATAATCATACAAACTTGCTGAAGCCGTCCACTAAAGCAGAAATATGTTTGTATTCCTTCGATGTCGCGTCTAGCGGACCCAAATGATCGACATGAATTGTACACAAAGGCAAGCTACCTTTATCAATGCAACTGAGGAACCCCTCCTGATTTCCTGCCTTTTTGTTGTACAGGATACATCGAATGCAATTTTGTACTACGCTTTTAACCTTGCGCTCCAAATGTGGGATAAAATAGTGTTGCTTAATTTGCTGCATTGTCTTCGCTGTGCCGAAATGACTGGCTTCGTGAGCTGTGGAAATAACCTCCTTTTCCATTGAACGAGGAACCACCAGAACATCCATCGATTTCTTTGCATAAAATACCGCCTACTAGTTTGTAATTATCGTATTGGCGGTCTTTCAAAATTTCAATAATCGCCATTAGCGCATCATCTGCTCGCTGTGCTTTTTGTAGTATACATTTAACCTCAGAATGTACGTTAATAGTCACTGCATGCCTGCTCAGGGCATAACATGTCTCATTTGTTCACCCTTACGATGCCTGACTGTAAAGTTGAAATCTTGCATGTACATCACATATCTGGAGATCGACGGCGACAAATCCTCTTTTGTTGTCGTTTGTTTAAAAGCAGAACAATCTGTTATCAAAACAAAATCTCTGCCTAACAGGTAGCGGCGCAACTTTTTGATTGCTAAAAACGCCGCTTTAATTTCCAGATGGTAACTATGCAATTTAGCATCTGCTTCTGTAGTCTTCTTGCTGTAGAAGTAAACTGGGCACCATTTTTCATCGAATTTTTGCAATAATATAGCACCAAAACCGAACTTCGACGCGTCAGTATGCAATTCGGTTTCTGCTTCTTGCGAATAAATCTTTAATACTGGTTGATGAATCAATGCGCTCTTTAAGGCTTGAATTGCCTGCAGCTCACTTTCGGTAATGACAAATTTAGAGTGTTTTCTAAGTAAGTTCGTTAAGGGTCTTGCAATAATTGAGTAATTTTTTATAAATTTTCGGAAAAAACCTGTGAGACCCAAAAATGACTCAAGCTGTCTAACATTTAGCGGTTGAGGAAAGTTCCCTACAGCTTTTATCTTTTCATCACAGTGCTTTATAGCGCCACTTTCAATTGTTAGACCCAAGAACTTTACTTGTTGCTGTAAAAACTTGAATTTTTCCCAATTTATGTCTAAACCATTATCTGCTGCCACTTGGAAAACTCGTTTAAGACTTACTAGACCGGATTCTGTGTCTTTCGAATAAACAATTATATCATCCATGTAAATTTGTAAAATTTGTTCATAGATTAGATCTCTAAATATGGTGTTAACAAATCTTATAAAATTTGCCGAATTTTGCGAATTGCAAAAACCAAACGGGGCAAAATTAAACTCAAACATGCCTTGTTGGGTTACGAATGCCGTGTATTTTCTACTTGCTTCTTCAACAGGTACGTGCAAAAATGCGCTTTTTATGTCCAACACACTAAAAACCGATGCTCCTACAAAACTGTCGATAACATCTTCCATAATAGGAATGGGAAAACGATCTTTAAAAGTAATTTTATTTAATCTACGGTAGTCGATGCACATTCTCTTAGACCCGTCTTTTTTGTTCACCAGAACGACGCGGCTGCAGTACTGCGATGAAGATTTTGAAATGATGCCGGCTGCTAACCATTCGTTGACTTGAGCTTCAACTATTTTTTGCTCCACATGAGGTAAGCGACTTGGTGATGCGTATATAGGATCCTCTCTTTCCAGAACAATTTGCATTTTAACTGGAATTTCCACTTTTTTGCTGGGTCTGTAGCTATTTTGCATGCTTCGAGTTTGTGGTTTGTAGCGTTCCGGCGCGACAATTTGATTATTCGTATTTATTATGTCAATGTTCATCATTCTGCGTACTTCAGTTATTACCGCGCGAAAAGTGTACCCGTTTTCATCTGAGCTATATCGAAATTTTCTTAACACGTCGTACCCTATCACAACATCGCAGTTTATGCTCGAATCCAGAACTATTACAATACAATGTTCAAGTGTAATCCCATCAATTTCGAATTCGCAAACAAATTGTCCGATTGGAATTGTTATGGCCCCACCGCAGCCCACTCTTTTTGCTGAGTATTCTTTAATTTTCTCTATGTTAAAATGCTTTTTGAAAGCGCTACTTTTCACCAACGACACATCCGCACCACCGTCAATTAAGCACTCAAACTTATTGCCATTCAGTGAAATTTACGTTTTTGTTGCGTGGATTTTTGTTACAGTCTTTTGAAATATGTCCGCTTTCGTTGCACCTGAAGCATTTTTGTCCACTTTTACACGCGTTCCTTTTATGGTCTGCCGAACCGCAATTAAAACAACGCAAGACTTTTGGTTTGGATTCGAACTTTCGTATTGTCGACTTGTTTTTAAACACACGCTCGTAAATCTCAAACCGCTCTCTTAACTCTTTGTAGTTTTGGGCACAGTAAAGATCGATTTTATTTTCAGGTTTACCCCAAATACCATCTACTATGTACCGGATGATCGACCGCTCGTCGACCGCACCTAGTGACCCGATTTGCTGCATGTTCAAGATATATTCGTGAATACTCTCACTTTCTTTCGTTTTTCGTCCAGTTAGTTGCTCGTGTATATCCGCGCTACTGTAGTCCCGTCGAAATTCTTCAATCAACAGCGTTTTCAATGATTCGTAGTCATACACTGATACTGTTTTTTAAAACAAGTCCGCACTTTTTATTATTTTATTTCTTGCAAATACATATTTTTGAATATCCGACCACCCGTACGCTTCGGCGTTATCTTCGAAGTTTTTAATCCACATATCAATTGATATTCCCGTGTCGCCTTCAAAAAATGGAATTGTTCTTTCAACGTTCACCACTGCATTCCACTGATCCATGTTGCTATACGATTTTTCGTTGTTTTTATTTTCTGTCATTATTTATTCGTTACTAAAGAGTACGTTTTCGCTACTTCTTTGCACTCGTTTCCTTTTATTGCTTGTTGTTTTGCTTGGGCTCTCGTTACAACTAAACCGATTTGATCTCCATTTACACTCATATCCTTATGTATTATAATTATTCATGTCTTTGCTTCTTGTTCTGATTAGTCTATGTACATGTATTTAGCGGAACACCACGACCGTTACTCAATCCAAAAATGTACATAGCGCTTTGTAAAAGTCTTATTTTCGCAGACTTTTGAGACAAGTAGAATTTTTCCAACGAAAACGTGAATTTCGGCACTTATTTAAAATTAACTATTTTTCTTTTCACATTAGTGTTAACTTTAATGGGACGAGCCCCCAAATGTAGGAATGAAAGTACATTGATAATTGTATTTTGTTAAATTCAATTCACGTTTTGTTTTATTTAAATGTTGAAGTTTTGCAATTAAAGTTAAGGTAACGTGAAAGTATCAAATATTAATTTAAAGTATATAATTTAATCGTCCGTCCGACTACGACTTCAACTTTTCGACTTTCCGACTTTACAACTTTCTAGCTCCACTTGTCGAATTCACCTCCCGCTTAGCTCCATTCGGTTTTCGCGCTCTCAACTTCTTTCTTTTCGGTTCGTGTCAGTGTTGTCCATGTTTGTATTCCTGTCCCCGTCAGTAATAGAAGTGTCAATGTCTAATATCAAATATCCCTAACCTACATATATGTATCTCGGAACCCTTGCACCAAGTTGTACCAAACCCGGTATGGTTATTGTGCTTCCCGCATAAAAGCAAAACGTTGAAAATTATTGAAATCGGTCTAAAATTACGGCCGCTTTTCATATAACGGTAAATTTCAGAAATGCTTTAAACAACAATATTTCGAAATTTAAGGACGCTAATTTACTCAAAATTGATACTAAAAACAATCCCTTGAAAAGAAGTAACATTGTTTGGAATTTTGGAAAATGGGCATGATATCGCCCACATATGACTATCAATTTTTCTTCATGACTATGCGATTGATTTTATATATCTTGTACATGCCAAGCTCCAGTACTCTATCATGAAGGCTTCCAGAGATATGCAGTATGAAAAATTCGGTTTGCATGGAAGATGCCATGTCCCCTGCACCTAGCGGTATGAAATATACTTTACATCCGATTTTCATACCTACCATATATACACAAAACATTTCATAAAGATCGGTCGAGCCTTTTAGGAGGAGTTCGACCACTAACACCGTGACACGAGATTTTTATATATTAGACTAGCCATTGCCCGCTTGCTTCGCGGCGCCTAATAAGAAATTTTGCGTGGGCAAATGCAAAAACAGCATTTAAAACCCAAAACGGTATGTAAAGTAAAAAATCAAAACGGCTAAAGAGCAGAATCCTCCTCACACATAGGTAAAAAATAGTAGCGCTTTGATGCCGTATGGAATACTAATCCCTTTCGATGCATGAGCTTTGCCGATGGTCTTATTTCCGCCTGTGAAATCTCTGCCAAGTGTGCACAATCTTCTTTGATCTTACAACTACAACATAGGTACAAATGTACTTTAAGGAAACCTTAGATCACAGGTGAGCATTTTCTGTAAAAGTTGGGCCAGAATACTCGCTACCCAACAGAATGAAGAGTTTTCCCGTACATCGGCTAAATGAGTCGTGTGATCTCTTGAATATCGTTTAAACGAAGCCATTGATATACCAACCGTGTTCCTTCTTGAACGGATGTGGTCGAATCTTTCCTTGCCAATTCGCCACTTTTAAAATTCGTCTTAATATTTATGAACTGGCTCCTTTGAGTTTTACTGCTGCAATAACGGCGGCCCCGAGCAATTTGGTTAATCGGAAGTAAATGCAAGTTCTTATTAAGGGTGTATGAGGGCGCCAGATAAAGGTGCGATTACACAATTTCAATTAGCCATCTGAAAAGTAATTTCGTATAAAGTAAACATAAGGCCAAAGCACACTAAACACATGGGGTTTCTTTATATTACGGCTGCAGCGCCATCCTTCTGGAAAACCATTGGTTATCATGAAATGAACACGCATTATTAATTTCAGCCAGCTTGTTTAAAAAATAAGGATTTTATAAATACAGTATATTTTGCTTAGCTGCCCATCCTTCTTTGCACGAAAAACTTGTGCACTTAGCCGAAAAAAGCACTTAAGCGAATATTCTTACTACTTAAATGAGGAAGGTATCCGAATCCCTATGAAACCAAATAGTGGAGTAGCACTTATATATAGATTGGCGCTTACACATATGTTAGTGTTTGGCCGAGCTTCTCCTCCGATTTGTGGCGTTCGCCTTGATGTTGTCACACAAAGTGGAGGGACCTACAGTTTCGCGCCGACTACGAACGGCGATTGCATTTTTATGAGAAGCTGTTTTTCATGGCAGAAATACACTCGGAGGTTTGCCATTTCCTGCCGAGGGGTGGCACTTACCACGTAGAAATTACCGCGATCGAAATTTATTTCCGAATGGTATCTAATTATGTATATAGCTACATTAGGGTGGTCCTTAAATGTATTAAGTACATTATTACATCAGATTTCCTGAACGTCAACCCACACATCGATGCTAATATAGTCAAAGATATCACACACAAATTTTGGCACCGATCGGAGACGGTTAAGGCGTGTCGCACAGGGGTCAAAGTTCAGATTCCTCTATGGAGACTCAAAAAATTAAAATTAATATTTTTTCATCTAACACCCAAAATCGATACTACTAACGTCGAAGATGTCACATATAAATTTTGGTCCCGATTTGAGTAGGGTAAGGCGTATCGCACAGGGGTCAAAGTTCAGATTCCTCTATGGAGACTCAAAATAGGGGAGTCTGAACTTTGCCCCCTGTGCAACACGCCTTAACCGACTCCAATCGGGACCAAAATTTATACGTGATATCTGCGCCTACAGTAGTATCGATTTTGGGTATTATATGAAAAAAAATGTATTTAAATTTTTTGAGTCTCCATAGAGGAATCTGAACTTTGACCCCTGTGCGACACGCCTTAACCGTCTCCAATCGGTGCCAAAATTTGTGTGTGATATCTTTGACTATATTAGCATCGATGTGTGGGTTGACGTTCAGGAAATCTGATGTAATAATGTACTTAATACATTTAAGGACCACCCTAATGTAGCTATATACATAATTAGATACCATTCGGAAATAAATTTCGATCGCGGTAATTTCTACGTGGTAAGTGCCACCCCTCGGCAGGAAATGGCAAACCTCCGAGTGTATTTCTGCCATGAAAAACAGCTTCTCATAAAAATGCAATCGCCGTTCGTAGTCGGCGCGAAACTGTAGGTCCCTCCACTTTGTGTGACAACATCAAGGCGAACGCCACAAATCGGAGGAGAAGCTCGGCCAAACACTAACATATGTGTAAGCGCCAATCTATATATAAGTGCTACTCCACTATTTGGTTTCATAGGGATTCGGATACCTTCCTCATTTAAGTAGTAAGAATATTCGCTTAAGTGCTTTTTTCGGCTAAGTGCACAAGTTTTTCGTGCAAAGAAGGATGGGCAGCTAAGCAAAATATACTGTATTTATAAAATCCTTATTTTTTAAACAAGCTGGCTGAAATTAATAATGCGTGTTCATTTCATGATAACCAATGGTTTTCCAGAAGGATGGCGCTGCAGCCGTAATATAAAGAAACCCCATGTGTTTAGTGTGCTTTGGCCTTATGTTTACTTTATACGAAATTACTTTTCAGATGGCTAATTGAAATTGTGTAATCGCACCTTTATCTGGCGCCCTCATACACCCTTAATAAGAACTTGCATTTACTTCCGATTAACCAAATTGCTCGGGGCCGCCGTTATTGCAGCAGTAAAACTCAAAGGAGCCAGTTCATAAATATTAAGACGAATTTTAAAAGTGGCGAATTGGCAAGGAAAGATTCGACCACATCCGTTCAAGAAGGAACACGGTTGGTATATCAATGGCTTCGTTTAAACGATATTCAAGAGATCACACGACTCATTTAGCCGATGTACGGGAAAACTCTTCATTCTGTTGGGTAGCGAGTATTCTGGCCCAACTTTTACAGAAAATGCTCACCTGTGATCTAAGGTTTCCTTAAAGTACATTTGTACCTATGTTGTAGTTGTAAGATCAAAGAAGATTGTGCACACTTGGCAGAGATTTCACAGGCGGAAATAAGACCATCGGCAAAGCTCATGCATCGAAAGGGATTAGTATTCCATACGGCATCAAAGCGCTACTATTTTTTACCTATGTGTGAGGAGGATTCTGCTCTTTAGCCGTTTTGATTTTTTACTTTACATACCGTTTTGGGTTTTAAATGCTGTTTTTGCATTTGCCCACGCAAAATTTCTTATTAGGCGCCGCGAAGCAAGCGGGCAATGGCTAGTCTAATATATAAAAATCTCGTGTCACGGTGTTAGTGGTCGAACTCCTCCTAAAAGGCTCGACCGATCTTTATGAAATGTTTTGTGTATATATGGTAGGTATGAAAATCGGATGTAAAGTATATTTCATACCGCTAGGTGCAGGGGACATGGCATCTTCCATGCAAACCGAATTTTTCATACTGCATATCTCTGGAAGCCTTCATGATAGAGTACTGGAGCTTGGCATGTACAAGATATATAAAATCAATCGCATAGTCATGAAGAAAAATTGATAGTCATATGTGGGCGATATCATGCCCATTTTCCAAAATTCCAAACAATGTTACTTCTTTTCAAGGGATTGTTTTTAGTATCAATTTTGAGTAAATTAGCGTCCTTAAATTTCGAAATATTGTTGTTTAAAGCATTTCTGAAATTTACCGTTATATGAAAAGCGGCCGTAATTTTAGACCGATTTCAATAATTTTCAACGTTTTGCTTTTATGCGGGAAGCACAATAACCATACCGGGTTTGGTACAACTTGGTGCAAGGGTTCCGAGATACATATATGTAGGTTAGGGATATTTGATATTAGACATTGACACTTCTATTACTGACGGGGACAGGAATACAAACATGGACAACACTGACACGAACCGAAAAGAAAGAAGTTGAGAGCGCGAAAACCGAATGGAGCTAAGCGGGAGGTGAATTCGACAAGTGGAGCTAGAAAGTTGTAAAGTCGGAAAGTCGAAAAGTTGAAGTCGTAGTCGGACGGACGATTAAATTATATACTTTAAATTAATATTTGATACTTTCACGTTACCTTAACTTTAATTGCAAAACTTCAACATTTAAATAAAACAAAACGTGAATTGAATTTAACAAAATACAATTATCAATGTACTTTCATTCCTACATTTGGGGGCTCGTCCCATTAAAGTTAACACTAATGTGAAAAGAAAAATAGTTAATTTTAAATAAGTGCCGAAATTCACGTTTTCGTTGGAAAAATTCTACTTGTCTCAAAAGTCTGCGAAAATAAGACTTTTACAAAGCGCTATGTACATTTTTGGATTGAGTAACGGTCGTGGTGTTCCGCTAAATACATGTACATAGACTAATCAGAACAAGAAGCAAAGACATGAATAATTATAATACATAAGGATATGAGTGTAAATGGAGATCAAATCGGTTTAGTTGTAACGAGAGCCCAAGCAAAACAACAAGCAATAAAAGGAAACGAGTGCAAAGAAGTAGCGAAAACGTACTCTTTAGTAACGAATAAATAATGACAGAAAATAAAAACAACGAAAAATCGTATAGCAACATGGATCAGTGGAATGCAGTGGTGAACGTTGAAAGAACAATTCCATTTTTTGAAGGCGACACGGGAATATCAATTGATATGTGGATTAAAAACTTCGAAGATAACGCCGAAGCGTACGGGTGGTCGGATATTCAAAAATATGTATTTGCAAGAAATAAAATAATAAAAAGTGCGGACTTGTTTTAAAAAACAGTATCAGTGTATGACTACGAATCATTGAAAACGCTGTTGATTGAAGAATTTCGACGGGACTACAGTAGCGCGGATATACACGAGCAACTAACTGGACGAAAAACGAAAGAAAGTGAGAGTATTCACGAATATATCTTGAACATGCAGCAAATCGGGTCACTAGGTGCGGTCGACGAGCGGTCGATCATCCGGTACATAGTAGATGGTATTTGGGGTAAACCTGAAAATAAAATCGATCTTTACTGTGCCCAAAACTACAAAGAGTTAAGAGAGCGGTTTGAGATTTACGAGCGTGTGTTTAAAAACAAGTCGACAATACGAAAGTTCGAATCCAAACCAAAAGTCTTGCGTTGTTTTAATTGCGGTTCGGCAGACCATAAAAGGAACGCGTGTAAAAGTGGACAAAAATGCTTCAGGTGCAACGAAAGCGGACATATTTCAAAAGACTGTAACAAAAATCCACGCAACAAAAACGTAAATTTCACTGAATGGCAATAAGTTTGAGTGCTTAATTGACGGTGGTGCGGATGTGTCGTTGGTGAAAAGTAGCGTTTTCAAAAAGCATTTTAACATAGAACAAATTAAAGAATACTCAGCAAAAATAGTGGGCTTCGGTGGGGCCATAACAATTCCAATCGGACAATTTGTTTGCGAATTCGAAATTGATGGGATTACACTTGAACATTGTATTGTAATAGTTCCGGATTCGAGCATAAACTGCGATGTTGTGATAGGGTACGACGTGTTAAGAAAATTTCGATATAGCTCAGATGAAAACGGGTACACTTTTCGCTCGGTAATAACTGAAAACGATGAAGTACGCAGAATGATGAACATTGACATAATAAATACGAATAATCAAATTATCGCGCCGGAACGTTACAAAACACAAATTCGAAGCATGAAAAATAGCTACAGACCCAGCAAAAAAGTGGAAAGTCCAGTTAAAATGCAAATTGTTCTGGAAAGAGAGGATCCTATATACGCATCACCAAGTCGCTTACCTCAAGTGGAGCAAAAAATAGTTGAAGCTCAAGTCAACGAATGGTTAGCAGCCGGC
>NW_016157312.1:169048-169596 GCF_001687245.7 Rhagoletis zephyria | reverse complement strand
TTTGATGCGGTGCAACATGCCCTAACTCAGGAGCAAAGTGTTGCTTTGGAAAGAATTAAGGCGCAGTTTCCGTCATTTGCGGTGTTAGGTCTTGGGAAAACCGATTTAGAGGAACATATTATAGAGGTGACTAACGAGAACCTTCCGATTAATCAGCGTCACTATCCGATATCGCCGGCCATCCAAAAATGAGTATATCAGGAACTAGATAGGATGATTAGCATGGGGGTTATAGAAGAGAGCAACAGTAGTTGGAGCTCCCCTGTGTCTCTCGTAATAAAAGGAACTAAGAATAGGCTTTGCTTGGACGCAAGAAAAATTAATGAAAGGACTATTAAAGATGCGTATCCGCTACCACATGTAGAGGGGATTTTAAGTCGCTTACAAAACACACGGTATATATCAGCAATCGATTTAAAAGATGCCTTCTGGCAAATCCCACTTGAACTAAAGTCAAGAGAGAAAACCGCATTTACAGTCCCTGGTNCTTACAAAACACACGGTATATATCAGCAATCGATTTAAAAGATGCCTTCTGGCAAATCCCA
>NW_016157312.1:168234-168948 GCF_001687245.7 Rhagoletis zephyria | reverse complement strand
ATATCAATTATATAAATAGGCAATCATGTTTCCTTTACACCCCTTTTACGGCTAAACTATATTTCTAAGGTATAAACAGGTTATATATCATTAGAAAGGATTACATATATGCATGCGCCCCACGCTTTTCATTTTCATTCTCACAAATTGTTTATAACGACTTTTGTTAAAATTTCAAAATCAAAAGTTACTTATTAGTCCATTTATTAAATTTTAAATTAAAAAGTTTTTTTATTTTATTTATTTTCTACTCGTTAATCTTGTCTGTATAAAACTTTGCAATAGATATTAAAATATTTCAACGATATTAATAGATTGATGCACACACATGCATATGCTTATGTACAGTGAAGCCCGCTTAACAATTATATTCTTGTAAAAATGACATACCATTGTACTAAATATTTTTTTAATAAAGCTTTTCTTTACATGTTTATGGGTTTAAATAATGCTACGATTTTGTTTTTAAACTATGCATATTTCATTAAATGTTGTTATTCAAGTATCATATCAATTATATAAATAGGCAATCATGTTTCCTTTACACCCCTTTTACGGCTAAACTATATTTCTAAGGTATAAACAGTTATATATCATTAGAAAGGTATTTTGATGCTGATGTGCAGGCAATTTTTAAAATTTCAAATCAGTTTAAAATAGAGCGAAAAAATCAATTCAAAAGTCACACCAATACCAATGCACACATGTACATGG
>NW_016157312.1:144695-165051 GCF_001687245.7 Rhagoletis zephyria | reverse complement strand
CACACCACAGCTCACCACACCCAATTTCACCACATGACATGATATCACTTGATGTGGCATCAAAGGCAACATCATTTGGCATAAAATGAACCAAAATAAATAAGATTTAGATAGAGGTGAAAAAAGGGATAAAAAGGAAATACAACTGAAGAGTGTGCGATGTTATATTGTGGTGTGTTATGCTTCATATGTTATGTTATTTATTCTTATGTTATGGTTATGTTATGTTATACCAAGTACTAAGCTAAACTCCCCTCCACTTAACCCATTCCAACTAATGTTATTTTAGCTCATTCAACTTACATAAAGTATCCTTAATTTTATCGGTTGAATTTCAACCGCTGGGCGAACACTAGTTTATGTAAATTAACAAGAAGATGTAACTACATCAGTAATTATTACTACGTTTATACGTAAGCTATTTGAAAATACCTAACTCACTGGTTATTCGATGGTGAAAAATTCCTTTTTAATATTGCCTGATTATAAAAAGGCAATAATATGACCATCGAAAAAGAAAATAAAGTTAAAAATTACAACGTCTTGATTATAAAAAGGCAATAAGAGCACCATCGAAAAGCTAAAATAGACCTAAGAATGGCGGCGTCTAACGCCTAATTGCAAATAGTACCACTAATCAAAACTTATTTGCGTGATTTAGTTATTTGCAAATAAAAAATATATCAGCGTTTATACGGCAAAGTCTACCATTTTGCAAATAATACGTGCGTATAAACGTAGTATATGTTCGCTTAAGTACCCGCATCGATGTACTTAAGCGGGTTCTTTTAAGTACCCAAACCGCCTAAGTACCTCAAAAAGCTGACATTTTTCGTGAGGTACTTAAGCGGGTTTTCCGGTATGTACATACATACGAGCACCAATTAATTTCATTTAAAGCACTGATAGGCACTGCCTTGCCCGCGGGCAAAAATCTTTTAAGCTTTCTAAATATTTGGTATAGGCGCGAGCAGAGTAAAAGCTCTCTCTGCCAAACGCTGATTTAAAGAAATAGCGTGTCGGCCATTTCCGCTGTAGCGTACGTAGTGCATAGACTTTTTTATAGGAACTTTGCAAAGCAAAGGTTTTATTGCTAAAATGGTGTCTGGACACACAACATTGCAAGTTGATAAAAGCGTTGTAATAAAATAGAACTACTTTGAAATATATGTGTTTTTACTCTTTAGAAAATAATTTATGCAACCTCACATAGCGGGTTTGCATTATCTTGATACGCGGTTTTGCATTTTGTTGATACGCGGTTTTGTACTTTAAACCTTATCGTCGAACAAAGTTGACGTAGTTGGAAAATTTTGTATGGGGTCCAAGAAACTTGTGCCACCTACACTGAGAAAAGAGTTTAGTTACGTCAACTAAAAATGTTTTTATCAACACATGATTTGGTTATAGTTACATTATTTGTTTATAGTTACCAAATCATGTGTTGAGAGGAATATATTTGGCTGACTTTTTTCTGAGTGTACTTATGCTAATTATACTATCAAATATCTAGTTCACGATAGTCTGCAATTTACTTGAGCCTTCTAGTTGGGACAAATGTATATTTGTTAATAATTACAAAACGACTACCTTGAGTAAACTATATTGTTAGTTGAATAAAATCATTGTTGAGCAAATATAAACAATGCTTTGGTTTATACAAGTTTTCAATTAATTTTGTGAACTTACTGTAGATTTGAATCAGCTAACAGTTTAGTATTGGAAAAAAGTTTCACTTTGACACAAATAAAAATTTACTCGATGGTTGTTGTGTTTACTTCCTTCTTTTATTTGCATATATTAAGCATGAAAATACATACATATTTACATAAATAGCTACTAGTGTAAATAATACATATGTATGTATATGGTGGTAAGAATTTCCTAAAAAGAAACGATGAAACAGGAACAGTCGTCCGAAAACCCAGGTCAATATCTGCTGAAAGTGCTGGTTTAAGTACACTGCTTTGCGTTTTCCTTGGCTAAATAGATACTTTCAAATTATAATTCACATGAATTATATATTCACTGAGAAACCCCGGTTGGCATCAAACTTTATATTTTTAAATAACTATGCGCAACAACTCGCGGCGATGGCAAAACTGAAACCGAGACAAACAAGTCTGGGTATGACGTAGCACCAGTGTTGCCAGGTTTTCAGCATGAGAAAACGTCCCTCTTGGTCGGAAAAAACGTCATTTCCTACCCAAAAACGTCTTTTCCAAATGTATGCACACAGAATTGTTCTTATTAAACTTTTATTGTATACATACATATGTACATAAGATATATTAAAATGGCATTTCGACAGAGCACATTTAAAATTCATTAGAATTGCTCAATTTGGTGAATACCACTATTGTAAACTGGTTTGATATCTATATATATAAAAATGGTGTGAAAGATGTATAGTAATTCATCAATTGCGAACGGTTGGGCCGATTTGGCCAAATTTTTTTTTTAGTTATTCGTAATTGCCAGGAGAAGGTTTTTATGAAAGAAAATTTTGGGAAAACCCTCCGAGAAAGTCGGAAAATTGGAAAAATCGAAAATTGATTTTTTTGTATGGAATTTTGTGTGGAATTCCTTCGGAATGGCATTCGAATGGAAAAATAGAAAATTCCAAGTGGAAGACTCTGAAAAATCCGGAAGAACGCGAAAAATTTTAATTTTTTTCGACGAAAGCGTGGAAAATTTCGGATAATTGTGCAATTCATTAGGAGCATGAATCAATTGGGAACAATTTTCTCCTATGTTTCATAACCGATTCGAATGGGTGCTGCTTTTTTGGAAAGGTGTTTAGAAGAGTTTAAATTTTTCCGATACGTGGCGCAGGGGTCGAGCTACGTTAAAAAAATGTATTTGGTACATTGGTAGCCTTTTGCCTAGATTAGGATATAGGATCTATTTTTTCCGTTAAGTGGGCCAGGGACCGATCTATTGGAAAAAGTCTTATTTATGGTCCGATTTGCTTGAAATTTGGCACGCAGGTAGCTTTTTGGCTAGGTTAACATATAGGATATTTTTTGTGATAGGTGAACTAGATACCGACCTTTCAAAAAAATCTTATTTATGGTCCGATTTGCTTGCAATTCGAGCAATAGAACCTTTCAGTTAGACCTAAATTAAAGCTAGAACTCTCGAATACTATCCTTGCAAATTCCTGCACCTTTGCTTGGTGGTCACTTATAGTCATTTGTTGAACAGGAATAACTGATTTTGGGAAGTTTGAGTACCTACCGCAATTAAGAAAAAGGTCATAGAACCTTCCACTTAGGCTTAAATTAAGCCTTGGACTTCTGACTTCAATCCCTGAAAATACCAAATACCCTAAGGTCACCTATAGTCATTTATTGAACAGCTAACACTGATTTTTACACCTTTTTTCAATTGCATAATTTTCCAGTATTTTGTTTTATTGTTGGACGTTAAAAAGTAAATGAGTATAGGTGACCATCAGGGCAAGGTGCAGGAAAAGTATTTTCAGGGATAGTAGTCTGTAGTTCTAGCTTCAATTTAAGCCTAAGTGGAAGGTTCTATCACCTTTTGCTTCATTACTAAAACTTCTCAAATATTTCAAAAAGCGCGATTTTTGACACTTTCACCACAATTTTCTCAAATCTGGAGCTGATGAAAACTTTATAGTTACGGATTCATAACCAGCACAAAAAAGGCTATCAAAAACAGCTTCAACATTTGCCGCATCAAAATCGGTGTTGCCCTGTGTTACCTACACTAATTATATAAAGAGAAGCTCCTTCTTTTTATAAGAGGTGATCTCGCGAACGCCTGTACCGATTTTTTTTAATTTTGGGCATCTACTGCAGACTTTCGATATATTAAGGGAGCGTGGCATCACCCATACATATCGAATTTTTCATACCGTATATCTCTGGAAGTATTTGAGGTAGTGTCCTGGAAATTGGTATAGAGACTTTGGGGCTACTGGAAAAGGGACGTGGCGCTTTCCGAACGTGTTGAAACTTTTACCTATCTGTATATATACACCCAGAATACAGTGTTTTTTTTCATAATACATTTTTTCGTTATTTTTTTTATAGTTCATCAAATGGCACCAAATTGAGTACGAAGTTTTGTAGTTCACCCAATTTCAGTATCATAAAGTGCAAAATTTAAATGGCTATAAGTTACCGTTGATTTCAGGGAATTTTTTTCGCTGATGATTTTGTGCATTTTCTCCGTATAACGAATGCGTGATAGTTTTTTGTATGGGAAAAAACGCCGAAGAGTGTCAGTATGTAAAAGAGTTATTCTGGTGACTTAACTCCCCCTAAACGATTTTGATTTTTAGTGGTGCTGGAGCCGAGTTATAGCTAAAAATCGTCGATTCGGAGGCACCAGGGATCAAAGTCACTTTACTCCCGTTAAATCAACCATCAGAACCATTGCGGTCCTTGCTTTACGGTGACTAAACAGAATGTCGACCAATGATACTCACCAGTTTAGAAATTGCCACCAAATATACTATACAGATTCAAGAACGATTCACTATCGAGCCGCAAGGACTTCTTCCCGGTATTACGCTTTGAACGTGAACGTAAATTGCTGGCGAAATCGTTGGACCAAATGTTTCAATAAAACAGTTAATTTTGGGCGGCACGAAGTTCGCCGGGTCTGCTAGTTGTTAATATAAAAATCATTTAATACATACACTTTTGATCAGCTGATTAAGTCATCAACATTTTGATCGATTTTGGTTGGTTTTCTTTTGTTTATTTAATGTTTATTATTTTTCCATAAAAGCCTAGCTCATTATATAACAAACACAATATAAATTCACATTTCAAACTTTGTGCAAAAATTTTAAAAAATCTGCAAAGTTTCAGCTAGATTTTCGACTTTTTATTCAGATCTTTTAGAATGTTTTTGAGTATGCAGTTTGATAGCCCATTAAATTTCAGGGCAATAATGTGCAAGTTTTAAGTTGCTAAAGAATCGCGTTGATTTTTAATATTTTTTTTCTTGTAGACATTTTTGGCTAGGTGGCCGGTTGTCAAAATTGCTAAATTACGTTCTGCTAAGAAGGAACAAAGCAATATTTCAGCTTTTTTTGCGTTCATTACATTTTCAATGAAGTCTTAAAAAAATGGCCTACTTTTTTCTAACTTTTTATGCTGCTAGAGCTTTTTTGGTACTTTTGCGAGCGTGCGTGTTGCAATAGATCAGCTCTTCCTGATTTGGCCTTTAATGTGAATTGAAAACATTGCAATAAGCCTCGTAACCTCAAGTGTTTACACAACCAGCCTTTGAACGCGGGATCCTTATGCGCATACGCTTGGTTTGCATCATATTTACATAAGTCATCTGTGTCCAAAGAATAAATATCTTTTGAAGCAGCTGGTGCAAAAAGCAAAGCTTGTAAAGATTTATTAAGAAAATAATTCAAAATCAGTTCTACTTACGAGATTTAGCAACAAATTCGCCGAAAGTGTGAGCGTAAGTACTCTACAAACAAATAACGGGTGATTTTTTAAGAGCTTGATAACTTTTTTTTTAAAAAAAACGCATAAAATTTGCAAAATCTCATCGGTTCTTTATTTGAAACGTTAGATTGGTCCATGACATTTACTTTTTGAAGATAATTTCATTTAAATGTTGACCGCGGCTGCGTCTTAGGTGGTCCATTCGGAAAGTCCAATTTTGGGCAACTTTTTCGAGCATTTCGGCCGGAATAGCCCGAATTTCTTCGGAAATGTTGTCTTCCAAAGCTGGAATAGTTGCTGNCTTTCTCTTTGACACCATGTCTGAAATCCCACGTGATCTGTCAAATACTAATGCATGAAAATCCTAACCTCAAAAAAATCACCCGTTAGTACGTTATACATTGAATATATCGCGCGTTTAATAATATAGAGATGTAATTCAAAATGTACGTTTTTGGAGATCTCATTATGCAATTAATAAGCTGATAAGTAGAATATGTTCAGCATAACAGATAACCAATGTTCCCAAATATGGCGAAGATATGTATGTGTCTTTCCATCTGTCTTCTTATATATCACCTGTATGAATTGATTGCGTTATCCCACAAAATTGAAATTTTGAAATACTTCGTTACATTACACTGTGAGACAAATGGTAGGGGTCAGTGATCGGGAAGGGTTCAAACTACCGCGGAAAGTTATATCGGTAAAAAAGAAGTTATACGTGTCCCGGCGTTTCGCTGGGTCACGTCTAGGAATCGAGATATATATATATAACTATCATATAGGGGAAATTGTCACCTGTCAGAACCACTAGTCCTATTTTGCTCAAACAAATTTAAAAAAATTAAAAATTACAATTCCTTTAATCTGTTCATATAACGTTTTACTATATAATCAACAGTTTTATAAAAATTTAATATTTTAGATTTTGCCGATTCAGAGATGCATACAAATTTACTGTGGTATGAAAGGGAGCAACAACCGTACTATGGCAGAGTAGCACAGGTAATTTTGTAAACAAACGCTTTTCTTATAATTATAACAGATAATTGCTATTTTTTTGCAATATCCCGATATCCAGCGTGTAGCCAAAGGCAGTGGCATGTGCGCCTCACTAAAATCGACTCATCATGTTGGAGCAGCTCTGGGTAATGGACCATGGAATGTGCTGGCTGAATTTATGACCAACATAGCCTTCGGAGTCTCCAAGTAATTGCGTGTCCTGAGTTTCTATACTTTGATGTCGAGTATTTTTGAGGAGCTCGAGGTAATAGTCGCTCAAACTTGGGTGTGCTTAATGAGCTCTCTGGGCGGATGAGCTGACAGGTTTTGCAGTCTATATAACTATGCAAACCTAGTTTTGTTTTGGAATAAAGACTTAAATATATTCAGAAATTTAGAATTTTACTTGATAAATTCACAAAATTCACTATTTTCATAAAAATATAATCCTACAATTGATTTTAAACTTACATTTATGAAAACTTCGTTCAGTGTTATAATTACGATTTGAGTTTCCAGTTTACAGAAACACCAGCAATAATTATGTACTTTACTATTGATATTATTATTAATTAAGCATTGATATTATATTTAACCTACATTTTGTTCATAAATAACACAATTATATATATTTTATCCTCGGAAAGAACTTTTTCTAATCATGAGGCGAAATTCCTCACACACTGCACACAACCCAAAAGTACTCCTCGGGGACCAATTGGTGAAAAACTGCGAAAAGGTTTATTACTGTATATACTGTGGTTTTTATGCAATGGTCGGCATACTAGCGCATTCGAACGATTCAATAAGTGGGACTGTGTGCATTGCTCAGCTGGCGCTCTTCGTATGTGAAACACATATGTGCTCAGAGAGCGCTCAGCATTATTTAGGGGTGGCTCCCAATCATGAATATGTTCCGCTCTCAAACCAAATCGTGGTTGCCTCAACTAAGATTTGGTAGTTATGACTAAACCATGTGTTGAAAGAAAGCTTATCTGTATTTGCAGAGCTTAATGACATCCATTCATGAACCATACGTTAAGGTGAATGGAATTTGTAGAAATATGCTTCAAAAAAATATTTGTTAGTATTTACCAAACCCTTCAACTAAATTAACCATTTGGTACAACCTAGATGAATATTAATAATAATAATAATAATAGATTGGCGCTTACACATATGTTAGTGTTTGGACGAGCTTCTCCTCCGATTTGTGGCATGCGCCTTGATTTTGTCACACAGAGCGGAGGGACCTACAGTTTTACGCCGACTCCGAACGGCGATTGTATTTTTATGAGAAGCTGTTTTTCATGGCAGAAATACACTCGGAGGTTTGCCATTGCCTGCCGAGGGACGACCGCTGTTAAGAAAAAACCTTTTTTTCTATATGTTCGCGATGTTGCTTTGACCAGGGTTTGAACCCAGGCATTGCGGATAGGAAACGCGCACTGCTTACTGCTACACCACAGCGGCCGGATGAATATTAGAAGCCTTAATATATTTAGTTATAATTACCAACCCATGGTAATAGTTCCCAATCCTTGGTAATATTGTCAAAATTCGGGAACTAAATATCTTTGGTTGTCGAAACTAATCCTTTTTCTCAGTGTAGACCGTGCAAAACAAAGTTTAGGCAATCTATTACCTAAGCACATTGGCTGACAAAAAACGAGGTCGTTTTAACTAAGTAATCTTAGGTATTGTTTTTTATATGAACTTCGAAAACTATGTGTTAATCAACAAGGTTTTTATACAGTTTACATACACTCGATCAGAGCTTAATTAATTTATCAAAGTTATCTCATGTATGTAATATGTGTTAGCACCTAAGACAGTGTAATTCAACAAAGTGTTTACAAAAGTTAACTGGGGTAACTTGGGTAATTTGTGCTAACATCCAAGGAACTTTTTAATTTAGCAAAGTATTCGATGTTAGTTTACGAAACGCGTAAAAGCCCTAAGAAACGTGTTTAATTTAACAAAGTTCTTGTAAAATTTCAAAACAAGTTAGGTTCGCCTTTCGTTATCCTTCGTCATTGATTGTTTTGAATTCAAAGTGAAAAGGCGGCAGTGCTTTGTTGAATACTTTAGGGATTTTTTTAAGTAAATAAAGTTGCGTAGGAATTAAAATAGGTAAGTTAACACTTTTAGATATTTGAACTTGTTTCAAGCTTGTGCGAATATCGTCTCGCCTTTTGTTAAATTATGTAGTAGTATATGTATAAAACAAATTTCTTTTCAGTCTTACAGTGTTCACAATAATTTATCAAAGGTCGATTTTGACCATTATCACAGTTTCCCGGAAAACTAGCTAAATTAAAAAAATTGAACAATTTATGTACAACCCTCGAATCTTTTTGAATAAAGGATTAAAGACAAAGCAAGCAGCTCAAGAAATGGGTATTCAAAAAGAAAGTCACATTAAATATAGGTCAAATAAAAGTTTAAAATCTTCACTATAATAATAATAGATTGGCGCTTACACATATGTTAGTGTTTGGCCTCAGATTTGTGGCGTGCGCCTTGATGTTGTCACACAGAGCGGAGGGACCTACAGTTTTACGCCGACTCCGAATGGCGATTGTATTTTTATGAGAAGCTGTTTTTTCGTGGCAGAAATACACTCGGAGGTTTGCCATTGCCTGCCGAGGGGCGACCGCTGTTAAGAAAAAACCTTTTTTCTATTTTTTTTGCGATGTTGCTTTGACCAGGGTTTGAACCCAGGTGTTGCGGAGTGGAAGCGCGCACTGCTTACCACTACACCACAGCGGCCACGAAATCTTCACTATAATCAACGATTTAATTAATTATGTATATTTATTAGACAATTTCAACATATCGAGCCCTAACCGCCAAAATAACGTAAGCGACATTTTTTTTCAAAATGTTCCTTTTGATGCAGAAATATTCCTAGAGCATCTAGATTCATTTCTGCATCAAAAAGAAAATTTTGAAAAAAATGTCGCTTACGTTATTTTGATGGTTAGGGCTCGATATGTATATGTTCTGATGTTCAGGGCTGCCAACTTGGCTTGGGCCATTTTTTGCCCTATTTTACTTCAAGTGCCACTTAATTTTTCAATTTTCCATAAAGTGCAAAAACGGCACTTTTGAAAAATAGTAATATTTCAATACATTTTTGTGCGTATATTGTCTTTTTAAACAAAAAATTTTTTAATTTATATAGTGTGCACAACTCGTTTATCTTACTTTATCCAGTGCGGACTTTTGTTTTAGAAATGCATTTCTAATTTTATTGCTAAATGGGAAGAATTTAAATGAATGGCACTTTTTTTGGCACTTTTATTTTTCTATTTGCACATTTTGAAGCTTTTTTATGCTCAATATGGCACCTCCTAGCTAAGTATAGTTGGCGGTCCTGATGATGTTGTTGCATTGTATTTTATTGCCAACTGTAAAAATCGTAAATGGGTGTCACACAAAGTACACTATTTCGGATTCTCGGCAAAGCCATACACAGAGTGTTCAGATTGGGAGATTTAGCGCCAATTTGACGTTTTAGGAAATTGGCGATTTTTTCCCTTCAAGTCAATTTTTTGTGCGCTATTATGTAAATACATCGAAACACGTGAGAAGTAGGTAATGGAGTTAGAGCTTTAATTTTGATGTGGCAACACTTTTTATTGTTATTGATTTTGTTGTAACATATCGTAGAGCTGAAAAACTAGCGATAGTACTCCCACTCGGTAGTTTCGAAAGTTTAAGTTTTGCACCATCGATGGTATCGATAGTAACGTTTCGTTTTTAATGGGTAATTAAGTTTAGAGTTGCACTTTTATATAATAAATTTAAAATTAGAATGATAGAGTAGTGGGAATAGAGAAGAGACTATCGATAGTCATAAGGCCTATCGATGGCGGCATCAATTATCGACAGTAACAACCTAAAAACGACACTATCGATAGTGTCGATAGTGTCAATTAAAGGCAAACCATCGATAGTTTTCCAGCTCTAGCATATCGAACATTTGCCAATATTAAACCACCGTTTGTGACACCTCCCGCTGAATGTGAAATTTCTAATATCATTTGTGGAAATAGCTGGGCTCGTTCACGGATCGAAAACCGTACGAAAGAAAATTGCGTGATACGTCAGTCGTATAAGCTAGGATTGTTGATATTATATCGATATATCGATATTGACGATATTTTTTGCTTCCGATACGATATTATCGTCGCGATATTTTTGAGGACGATAATATCAGATATCGATATTTTATGCACAAATACCAGAAAAAATAGTTGCTTTAGCTTTTTATGTTTATATGGTTAATTTTTTACATCAGTTCAACAAACTTTAATATATTAACTGTTACTCCCAAAATTTAGCGTACGGCTCTTTTGTTGTTTTACATGCTAGAATTTTTTTGTTAATTTTGTTTTAAAGTATGGCTTATGTTTTAGCAAATCCTATTTAAATCCATGAATGATACTGTGTACAAAAATTAAGAAAAAGCTGCAAATTTTCAGCAAAATCGCGAACTTTTTAATACAAATTTCTAAAAAGAATTCAGGTATGCAGTAGTATAGCCCATTAAATTTTAGGAAAATTCAACAAATTTTCATCAAAATTTCAACTTTTTATTTTGAATTTTTAGAAAATTTTTTGGGTATGGAGTTTTATAGCCCATAAAATTTTAGTCTAATGAAGTGCAAATTTCAAATGTCTAAAAATTCGCGTTGATTTTTGAGAATTTTTTTGCTGGCTGCCTTACGCATTTTTTCATATAAAAAAATTCTGAAAATTTTGTATATGGAAAAAAATATTGGTTGAATTTTCCTAAAATTTAATGGGCTATACAACTGCATACCTGAATTCTTTTTAGAAATTTGTATTAAAAAATTTTTTTTAATTTTGGTACATAGTATCGTTCGCAATTTTGGGAGTAGCAGTATGTGAGTTAATCTGCGCAATCGCTTAATATACAGTGACTCAAACAAATGACCACGTGTTGATTTTCTTCAAATATTCCTCGTTTTTCGAGAGATTTTTTTTGGAGGCTACTTTTTCGGGTTTTTTTAAATATAAAAAGCGCAATTTGCAAAAACTTGCGTTGATATTTTGTTGCTGATGGTCTCCCGTGTTTTATTTCATAAGAAATTCATATGAAAAAAGTGCAAAAATCCATCACAAAAACAAAAAAAAAGACTCAAAAATCAACGCGACTTTTTAGCCGTTTGAAACTTGCACTTTATTAGACTAAAATTTTATGGGCTGTAAAACTCCACACCCAAAAAATTTTCTAAAAATTCAAAATAAAAAGTTGAAATTTTGATGAAAATTTGTTGAATTTTCCTAAATTTTGTATAAAGTTTGAAACTGTGATTTACACGGTTTTGGTTAAAGCTTAGACGATATATTTTATAAAAATAACAAAAAACATGTATTTGAAGAAAATCAACACGTGTTCATTTGTTTGAGTCACTTTATGTATTAATGAATGAATACCTATCCTTATATGTATTACAAAATGTGTCGTTACATACATTCATATTTGAAAACATTACCTAAGATTTTATATGATTAAAATTCTAATAATTAATTGTTGCAAGTCTTGCAGGTAAAATTTGTACATGTAAGAATTTATGTCTGCCAACAGATCTTTTCAATTGGAAAATGTAAAATAAATAATACTTTAACTTACTCTTCTCTTCTTTAAACTATTATTGAACAAGTATTCTTAAATATCCCTGTGAAATTTCAAATATTTTTTTAGAGCGATACTTCGATATATAGATATGTATTTCTAAAACGATATTATCGATACTAAGATTTTTTCAATTTCGCCATTTCGATATATTGAGACGCGATATTTTTGAAAATATCAACAATCCTAGTATAAGCTGAATGGGAAAAAGAGTACGTTCACGTATGTATGTAATAATCCGAAAATAACGATTAATACAATATCGTAAGTGACGATTTGAGCCCTGATCTCGCCTTATTATAGCTTTATTATTAATCAATTAATATGAGTTATAATCAGGGAACGGATTTTTATGACCTAGTAACCTATAAAAAAGGCAAAATAAAATAACGAAATAGGCTGGAAAAGGCAAAATAAAATAGCGAAAAAGGCAGGAAAAGGCACTAGGTATTGCAAAAAAGGCAAAACAAAATAGCGAAAAAGGCAGGAAAAGGCACTAAGTGTTGCAAAAAAAGCAAAATAAGGCACTAAAAAAAAAAGACGGAAAATACGAAGAACAATCAAAAAATACATTTATTTTAGAAAGGTTTATATTACAAGTAAAAAGAGAAAAACTATGAACTAGTTTCATTATATGAAAAATTTGTACTTTGAACCTTTGACTATTTTATCCTTTCGAGTTCTAACTCATAAAACTTTAATCTGTATAGTTGTAGTGTAGTTGTTGAACCACAAGATGCATTTTGAAGTTTTCTGGCACCATTTTCATTCGATTTTCGCGAAGAAAAGCCTTGAATGTACTAAATGTGCGCTCGACGTAAGTTGATACAAGTGAGCCCAAATTTAAATATGGAACGTTTGAAACCTTCATATTATCAGGAATAAGGGCGTTTTCCTCGCCCTTTACAATTTTATCCACACCCCTTATTGTCTCCAAGCCTACGTTAGCTGAGAAAACGGCTTTGAATTTTTCCAAACCCCATTTTGTCAAGAGGTCCCTGCGCTTCTATAAGCCGCATTTGCATGTGCATATTTTTTAATCTTAAAAAAAAGAATTGTAAATGCTATAATCACTTTTTTAAAGGTAAAAAGGGCAAAAAGGGCAAAAAGGGCAAATATCTTAAAAAAGGCAACATCAAATGTGTATATATGGAATCAAGGAAAGCTAATCGTGGACATTCTTAATCGAATATACCCTATCTCTTTAGCAGAAAAAAAGGCAATTTCCATAAAAACCATTCCCTGGTTATAATAAATTTATTAATTGCGCAGTTCTATTGAGAAATGTGTTAATACAAATATTTTTTAAAAGTATGAATATTTTTAAAGAAGAAAGAAGTTTGTACATCACTATCATATAAGTGATTTGTGTTATTTATTATTAACCAGAAGGCATTATATTCGCTTTTGGTTTTAAAAACTAAGTTATAACAAGATCTCATTTTTAAAATAAAAGATTTTTTAAGTCGTTTTCATGAATTGTATAAGTAAATTAGGCAATTGCAGAAAAAGAAAACAGTGCCTGGAAAATAATTCAACCCTGCAACCATTCGTTATTGTTGTGGGTGGCGAATTTAATTTTAAGCAATTGTATATCACATGCAATGGACCTAAGAACGCATTTAATTTTTATATGGAAGCTGTACAGTATTTTTTTCAGTTAATGTTTATGCTAAACCTAACGAATGTAGGAATATTTGTGCAAAAATGTTTATTTAACTGTATACTTTATGAGTATTACTAACGAAACGGAAGTAAGTAATTTAATAAATTTATACTAAAAACTGGAGGAGGCTAAAATAAAATCATTGCTAGGGCTGTGTTCGAGATGGCGTAATTTGGGTGACAGGTAACAAAATCAACGGAACTAAGTTCAATTGACTTTATTTCGCACCAGGGTGCACCATGATTACCTTTTCAAAAACCAAATAAAGTGAACAAAAATTTGGAAATAAAGTCATTGACGCTATTTCCTCATTCAAATGGAAATAGCGTCAACAATGCTTAAAGTATGTCGATTCATAGAAAAAATGTTGTTATTACAATAAACATTGGCCCGTAAGTGTTGTTTTTAATAGATGAAAAAGGTTATTGCCAAATCCTCCGTGTACTATTAATCCACACACAATCAATAGATTTTATTAAACAAATTAAAATTAAGAATATAGTAAAAACACGATGCGAAAAACAAAACGAAAAACGCAGCTAGAATATGAGCTTGATTTGAAGAAAGAGTGTAGAAATGATCCCGAACTTGCAAAACATGTTTCGTTTCCACAAAAAAAAGCGAATACTATTAAATTGAAGAAACAGTCCATGTCCAAAAACCCCGGAGGAACACTGAAAGAATTCTGTGTTTTAAATTAGCATATTTTGAACGAATTCGGAATGTCTAAGGTGGAAAAGAAACCAACATTTCTATAAGGAAACAATTATAGAAAAGGAATTTTCTTACACTGTATTCATGTCCCCGCCAGCAATTTGTTACATCATTTAAAAGCAGCTAAGGAGAACGACGACACTATTTATTAGATAGCATATTCAAGCCAATATGCCAAAAAGCGGGTATAAACAATTATTGATTATTTAATATCGGAACCGAGATCATGTAAGTTAATTGATTGGTTTTTACACACTTTTGAACACACAAATTATATGCTTTTCTACTGCAGACAAGTTGTTGCCAAAACACAGCAGAAATCTTCCAATAACTTACAAATATAAAAATTTTAAATATCGAGGGCCTAAATTCATTAATACCATCTATCTGCAATTTGCACGAAAACTAATTTGTTATTTTAGAAACCATCTGGGACTTATTACCTGTCATCACTGATATATTACTTCTGATTTCCAATTTATAATAGTGTTAAGTCTTCTGTCAAACGTTATATAAGGTAGCATTAATATCACCGATGACAGTTAAATCTTAGGTGGGCCGCCGCGAAGCTAAGCAAATTTAATGTTTGAAAGAGCAATAATGTCGATAGATTTTATTTCGCTTTTGAAAAGATGAGAAATAAAGTCAATTGACCTTATTTCCGTTGATCTTATTACCTGGCACCGTAAGTTGTTGCTAAATATCGAAAAAGTAAAAAACACCGTTAATCCAGTTATGAGGAACAATTTAGATTTTTGTCAACCATACTTTTTATATCTCAATTTGCTTGACAAAAATACCGCTCCTTATTTGTTTTATTTTTGTCTCTTAAATTGTGGTATAGAAAGTATGGCTGGCAAAAATCTAAATTGTTCCTAATCACTGCATTATCGACATATTTCAGAGAACACTTTCGCAAATCACCAAGGTTATATAGGATACAATAACAACGAAGCTTTTGCCATCTGCCAAAGTTATACGGTGTGAAATAATCAAGAAACTTTTCCAAATTACCAAAGAGCTTTCGCCAACGAAGAACTTAGCCGACTTAGGTAAAATAAATGCTACTTTGTTGAATTTGCCCAAGAAGAAAGCTTACAAAGATTTAGAGTAATTTAGCCTAAGTTATAAGTTGTGCTATATCCAAATTTAAGTTAATTTTACATAAGTTTTTCTCTGTGTATAGTGTGTCTATTAATCCAGCATCCGAGAGAAACTTTAGTATAGATTGGCATTCTTCTAAGATGTGCTGTGCAGTCTCGGCATCTGTCCGGCAAAATCTGCATCACTCATGCGAGTAAATTCCCAGTTTAGTCAGGGGATAGTTCAACCTGCAATGTCCTGTCAGGATTCCTTTAACAACTCTTAAGTTATTCTTTGATAAGCTCATACATTCCTAGAATCGTTTTAGGTTATATGTCCTTAAAAGTGCTTTGGACTGCTCTAGACTTGGTAGATTATCGCGGTAGCGATTTCTTTGAGCCCCTTCCTTTAACCGAACAAGGGCATAGAGTGCCCCCTTTCCCAAGCCACAGAAGGGCTCTGGGCAGGTGAAAGGGGTTGATGCTCCTTTTTTTGTTAGTTTGTCGGCAATCCCATTTCTTTTAATACCAATATGTCCCACAATCCAGAGGGCTCAGATCTGATTGGCCAGACCCAGAGTATCCAGCTTTTCGAGGCCCTTCATCACCAGTTTTGATGTTACCTGGTGAGATCTGAGGGCCTTGATAGCCGCTTGGCTGTCAGCCAAGATCGCGATGTTCTTATTCGCTTGATATTAAAGTCCGCGCATCTTTCAATTGCGTATTTTTCAGCCTGAAAAATATACATGTTTTCCCATGGGTTCCGGGCATCTCTTTCTGGGTCTAACTACCCCTACCCCCGGTACCCTCTTCGGTCAATGAGCCATCAGTGTACCAGGTAATCATGTTTTGGTTTATCCAATATGTCTGGGATATGCCTGCCCAGCTCTTTTTATTACTCAGATCAGTTTGGAACCTCTTTGTAAAGCTGAACCTCGGATGCATGGTATCCCTTGGTATTGCAATTTCAGGGAACTTCTTCGTAAGAATATTTAACTTTTAAAGAGCCAGTTGAAGAGGAAAATTCCATGCTCGTTTCTTAAAATAAGGCAAAAAAAGGCTCTTCCTATGCCCTTTGATACTTTGTCAGGGGAGATGGTTGCCCTGAGAAGCAGAAGGTTGCTTAAAATTACAATATGATATTCGTGAGCCCAATGAGGATAAGTAGGCAAAACATGCACTTTTATGGGGTTGAGTGTTACATCAAACACATTTTGCACCATGGAAGAACAACATTTTTTGGGACAAACGAAGTCACCATTAGTTTTATAGAGAAACAGCCCTGCAAAAAATTGTGCGACTAATCTCTAAAGAGAGTATTCCGAGATTACTCTCAATCGGGTACAATTGGGCATTAATTAGTCGCAACTGGTCTCATACGGGTAGTAATGGAGATCAATTAGTCTGCGACTCATCTCTAACGGGTACTATTAACGATTTAATGATATGTGCGCACTTAGTCAATGAAATTTCCTGTGCGGCGTTTGGCACATAGAGAAAGTATTCGCTTAACAAACCTGAGCACCATGGTTCAAATCGTGGCTGGCGCAAATTTTTATTTTTTAAAAGTGAATAGTCGCGTATAAAGGGGAACAATTAATCTCCTCATAGGACATGCTCGAACAAAAGCGAACAGTTCATTCCATATAAAGAGATCAAAAGTGGTATTAGTCGCATGTTCCTTTCCTGGATTAGTCGCATTTCTTGCAAGGAGTATTTTAATCAATAACGTATGTATTTGTGTTGAAGAGTTGTTTTCTTAATAACAAGATTAAAAGAAATGAGATAAAGGCGTCAAAATGGTTTTTGTTAATGCAAAAAAAAGTTTTTTTCTTTAATACATCTTTTGGCTTAACCGCCGCAATTGCGCGCTGTAGATTTTTATTTGTAACGGCGAAAAGGGCGTAAGCGACAAAATCACCTGTTTCATCAAAGATGGGCCAATAAAACCACCAGTATTATATATCTAACATCAAACTTTTTTGCACCATGGAACAACAACATTTTTTTGAGACAAACGAAATCAGCATTAGTTTTATAGAGAAACAGTATTTTCATCAATAGCGTATGTATTTGTGTTGAGTTGTTTTCTAAATAACAAGAATAAAAGAAATGAGATAAGGACATCAAAATGCTTTTTGTTAATACAAAAAAAAATGTTTTTTTTAATACATCTTTTGGCCTAACCGCCGCTATTGCGCGCTATAACGACGAAAAGGGCGTAGCGACAAAATCACCTGTTTTATTAAAGATGGGCCAATAAAACTACCAGTATTATATATCTAACATCAAACTTAACGTGTTCATTGACCTTCACGTTAGCATCTACAGTTATTGCAGTGTTAATAAGAAAACGCCTACAGAGAAATTAACTTTTTGTCGCTTACGCCCTTTTGGCGGTTAGGGCTCGTTATGCTGAATACGAATACGGACTTCGGTTCCAATTCGTATTTCATTTTCAAGGTAAAATAATCTTGCCTTATAAAAATATAATACTAAGTATGATAAACATCACCTTCGCGCACTTTTTACTGCGCCGCCTCTGATTCGTTTGATCTTTTACGGTGCCTTTTTTTAGCTCCGTCGTCGATGCTGTGCTTCGCTGCGCAGTTAATTTTACTGTCGATGCAAATTCCCTTAAAAATTCTTCAGTGGATCCAGACTCCGCAATACCAAAGGATGTCAGGAGTGTGTTTCCTTTCATTGCGGGGCTTGTAGCTACCTGATACGCACCTGTGCTCATATACAGTGAGGTAGTGTCGGTTGCTGGAATTGACACACCCATAAAGGGCTTTCCGGTTGATGGTCCCGTCCCCGGCATTGCCACGTTGGCGGTATGGGAGCTACCCAAATCAAAGTCCGGCTTGTCATTACTTACTGGCTGAGCAGACGCATTTCCCAAGGCATGTTTTTCCAGCTTGAAGCTTGTAAAAATTGCCTGTGGTGAGTGATGTGTCTAGATAAAACAAAATGGAAATTATTAAAAACCAATCGGGAGAACTTGTACAAAATTAAGTAAAATGCAAGATAGCATGATACAAAAATAGAAGGTAGTTTCATTTATTGACATTCGTTGTTGTTGCCGACCACTTGACTTTTAATAAGTTTATGACATTTCATTAAAACCATGCTACCAAATTCACTAGCAGAAAAATTTTTGTTTCTTGAAAAAGTAAAAAAAAAATTTTAAGTTAGTGAAGTTGGATGAAAACATTAAAAAGTCTTGCGCGTTTTCAAACTGAAGGAATTTGATACACCTGTGCAAACGTTCGAAAATAAAGTTTTTTGGATAGAGGATAGAGTACGTAATACGATTTAATGCAGTTTGATGACAAATTGCTGACACAAAATATTTTTAAACCTCTAACCGATGTACCGTTATCCGTGGAAGAGGGTGGAGATCGAGTTAAAATGATGCCATGCAACTTGTAACAGTACCAATTTTGGATTCTCGGAATTTTCTGTTAAGGTGTGGCGCTGCTCAAAAATATATATGCATAAATATAAGCAAGAAACCAGTAGCTCGTTTCTGTAACAATTCTCTACCAAGGTGAATTGAGATATTAATTCGCCGCCCTGTTCTCTACTGCTAATGGAGTAGTAGAGAATGACGTATATTCTCTACCAGTAGAGAAACAATCGGTAGAGAAGAGTTTCAGAAACGGGCTACAGGTATTTGTGACAAGAATTATCGACATAAGATGAACACTACTGCAGTTTCATTTTAGAAAGTTTTTGTTTTTAGAAAATGGCATAAGTAAGACAGTTTGGTTACGGTTCTGATATTTGTACCAGAGTTGTTGCGAATATTCGCATTCGCAACTGCGAAGCTTCCGCATTATTTTTAAGATTCGAATTCGCTTTCGCATTCGCAATAATCAATGCGGAGCTTTTGCGAATACGAATGTTGTGCAAGTGCACCGATAAAACGTATATATGGCAAACAAAATGAAAAATTGTAGCCAATATTTTTGCCTGTGGTCGTGGGAGTATTTGTGTAACAAAACTGTTCACATTTATCAACTTAGACAAAAATGTATTTAAACTTATTATTTCTTCAGCTATATAACTGAGCAATAGGCTGGGTCGATTTTGTATGGGGGAAAATAAAAGTCATTTACCGCATTGTAATAGTAATATTATGATGTCTTAGGTCTCAGCCAATTGTTATTGGCTACGAAAGATTAATTTAAAACTTATATTTAGCCCGCGCAATTGAATCAAAGTGTATGAATTTCGAAAATGAAAATTTGGCTTGTAATATCTATGGAATGCGTTATTGTTATAAACAGGACGATATATCAAATTAAGGGCTATTAAATTTAGAACCTCACGTTCATTTATCATTTTTCAATAAGTCTACACGATTTTAAGATATTAAAATAAAAAATAAGAAAACTATGATTTTCCCATATGAATTTTAAATTCTTCATTACTTCAGCAACCAAGTGAAAAATACAAAAAAGTTGGACGAGATTTATTTCAAACCTTTTAATGTTTATATAATATTAAAATGACCATGGACTTGGTCACGCCGATTTGGTCAGTTTTCAAGATCGTGGTGAATGAATGTATTGTCAAAGATTAGGAATCGTTCGACAAGTTAATAGTAGTTTCCAACATATAAGTATTTACATACATTACAATTAGGTTGAGAAACGCCTATTTTAAGTCCATTTTTGCAGTCTTGAAAACCGGTGCGGAATGGTTTCATTAGTCGCAATAAGTGTTTAGATATACATAAATATTTTAGTTAATTCCATTATGTGAAAAAGTG
>NW_016157312.1:127234-142693 GCF_001687245.7 Rhagoletis zephyria | reverse complement strand
TCTGTAGGTAAATGCAATAGTCTTCAACATATCCTGGGAAATCCTTTTGAGGACTCTCCAATTGGACGATATTGCTTTGCATTCAGCTTGAACGAAAAAAGTCACTCGCTGGCACAGTTTTCTGTAATCCGGTTCTTTTATTTAAAGGTTACACAGGTTTACAAAAAAAAAAAAGTTTATGCATATTAAACCAAACCAATTATCCCTATGTTATTCGACATGTTGAATGCGAATCCGAAGTCCGTTAGTCTCCATCACGTCAGGTTCGTGGTCAGTTGAAGGTCAAGTAGGGAAAAATTCATTGAATAAACCTGACAATTCATACATATGGAGTTTTCGACTCGCTGAACCCGAATCCGAGGTCCTTTTACCTCTATAATGACCGGTTCGAGGTCATTTGAAGGTCAAATAGGGGAAAATTTATTGAATAAAGCTAAAAATTCATATACATAGGTTTTTCGACTCGCTGAATCCTAATATAGGGATCTCTTGATTCTTCAAAGTCATCTCGACGTCATGCTAAGGTTATCTCAAGGTCAAACTAAGAATAACACTGGTTTACAAAAAAAAAAAATGTTTTTGCTTATTAAACCAAACCATATTTCTCTATGTTATTTGACACGCTGAATGCGAATCCGAGTTCCCTTAGCCTCCATTACGTCAGGTTCAAGGTCATTTGCAAGGTCAAATCGGGAACATTTTATTGAATAAAGCTAAATATTCATATACATAGGTTTTTCGAATTTGGGGTCTGTTAACCTCCATCACGTCAGGTTCAAGGTCATTTGAAGGTGAAATGCGTTTTCTAATCATCCCGCTGCTATCTTAGATTTAAGACTTCTCAAGATTTAACTTCACATTCGTGATCAGCGACCACAAAAACACTCGAGTAACAAGTTTCGCAAAGATTTTCACAATTTAAGTTCAGTGTTTCCATACTAATTTGCATAAACAAAATTTTTCCGCGATGATGGAAAATAATGGCTATTCTATTAGAGCTACCGAAATTGTTCCTAAATTTGCAAAAAATCGCAAACTATAGCTAATATTAAAAAAGGATTAGAATATTTGGAACTAGCGATCTAAATGCACGCCAGCAATATTAATATTGTTCTTTACATCTTTTGACTATAGGCCAATGCAATTATCAAGAGGACAATTAAAATTTTCTTGAAAATAGATGAGTTTGAGATTAACGATAAGATAAAGGTCTGCGCGAAATGATACTTGACTTTATCTTTTGGGTTAAAGGATTCATTATCTAATAATATGCACCAAAAGTTTTGGCTAAACCCAGAATTTTTAACAAGAATTGGTCTTATTCGACTAGTGTGCTGTGGGTCACTTGGCGGTCGATGCGCGGACTCTTACAATTAAAATGAAAGACTAATATTTCGCAGGCTTGTTGTTGACTTCATGATACAATATATTTTCACTATTACCAAGGGATTTGAGAAAAATTAGATTTTCGACCCGAGCAATCAATGGGCAGTCATGCAAGTTCCAACTTCTACTTGACCTTTGACGTACGTAAAAGGGAACCTAGCCTTTTTAATAATATTTTTTGTTTTCTCTTCTTTCAATACCTGCATTGGTTTCTTTCTTTAATATTATTTTTTGGACCAATTTTAAAAAAACTGCTAGACACAAAAAAAGAAGCTGTGCACTGTAATTCCTAACCAAATTTTCGTGATTTGCTTTTGATGTTACATATATTCGTTTCAATAATTTCAAATGGGGCTCTTTGGGGAATTTATTTTTAGCAAAAAATTAAAGAACAGTAATTTTGTTTACTTGTCGGGCAATATTTTTTCGGATGGATATATACTGTCCCTTCTTTGCTATTTAAAGTCAAAGAGTAAGCTCCTTCAATAGGGATTTCCAGCAGAAATGATCAACGTCTGGCTATAAAGAGGAGCGATGCTCATATAATTAAAAGACTATCAGCCCAATTCTAAATTTTCCCAGGGAGGATCCATTTTGGGAGCAAAGTCTTTCCCAATAGTAAAACTCCCAAATTACAAAACTCTGGGAGATTGAGTTTTTTGGGAGTGGGATTTCGAATTTTCGAAGTCATATGTTTTGTTTTGCTTTTTGTATTGTGAGTTATTTTCTTTGTAAGAATTTCATAAAGGAAGTGAAGAATTTTTAAATTTTAATGCACAAAATGTTAAATATTGCTTTAAGGAGATTTGTGGTGCAAGAATGCGAGGAGCAAGAAGATAATTTTCAAAGAATGTGCCGTCGGAATGTGCGTGATGCCACTAATCCCTTGGAGCTTTCTCAAACATTGTAAGCTTATAGATAAATGTATACATTTCCGACGGGAAAATTAAAAACATAATTCTAAAGGTTTACGAAATAATTTCGGGTGAATAAACCTGCATTTAAATACCTGCTGGAAACGTGTGGGTCCTCTATTCAGCCTGGTAAAAAGCAGTTCTCTGTACCAATAATAATTAAACTTAGCGCTTGTTTGCGTTTGTTTGCCGAAGGTGGATACCAGACTGGAATTGGCAAGGATTATGATGTCGGTCTGGCCCAATCAACTTTGAACAAAATACTAGTCGAAATATTAGACGTTTTCGAAAAAGTAATTTGCCCGAATTGGATAAAGGTTCCAAAATCGGAGGAAGAAAAGCGGAAGATTGCGCAAATGTTCTATTTGAAACACAAAATTCCTGCAGTAACAGGATGCCTTGACGGAACTCATGTTCGCATTATTGCGCCAACCGAAAATAAACATTTGTACTGCAATAGAAAAGGAAACTATAGTTTAAATGTTATGCTGGTATGCTGTGTTGTATTAATTCAATTTACATATATGTATAGCTCAAATTAAATACTTTCCAGCTTTGTGACAATGACTTAAATATTCGCTACGTTGATGCATCACATCCCGGTGCCTGTCACGATTCTTTCATTTGGAATTCCAGTGGTCTACGCGCTTACTGTGAACAACAATATTTGCAAGGTGTTACTAACTTTTGGTTCTTAGGTAAATGATAAATTTTTTAATATATATAAGTTTTTAAATTGCTTTTCTTTAGGTGATGCCGGTTATCCGTTAGAGCCATGGTTATTAACTCCACACCGAAATCCGCACGAAGGTTCAACGGAAATGAAATTTAATGAGGTCCACTCAAAATGCAGAAATATTATTGAAAGAACCAATGGAGTTTTGAAAAATCGGTGGAGATGTCTACTTGGTGCACGGGAGCTTCATTATACTCCAAAGAAGGCAGCGAAAATCATAAATGCTTGTTGTTGTTTGCATAACATTTGCATATTTTTCAAAACAGATGAAGTTCCACATAATGGTACTGATGTTTATATTGCGGGCGGTGAAGTGTTCTCTATAACTTCCTCACAAAATTTAAATGTAGCTCAAATGATAAGAACCAATATTGGTAACTCACTCACCTAAAATTTATTAATATTTCTGTTTTTATTCATTTTTACGAAGGCTTAGTTCCTTTCTCCTATAACTAACATAATGGAATTAAAATTAAAAGAAATATTTATTATAAAGATATAAAATTTTTATTTAATTCATTTTATTTTCTTTAGCGTTTAGCCTTTTTTAACTAATACATCTGCATTTTGAATGACTACATACATATGTATGTACATACACTTGTGATCAGCTAATTAAGTCATCGACATTTTGATCAATTTTGGCTATTTATCTTTTGTTTATTTAATGTTAATTATACTGACATAAAAGTCTAGGTCATTATATAACAAACACCATATTAGCCCACATTTCAAACTTTGTGCAAAAATTATACAAAATCTGCAAAGTTCCAGATAAATTTTCAACTTTTTATTCAGATTTTTTAGAATTTCATAGCCCGTTAAATTCTAGGATAATAATGTGCAAGTTTCAAGTTGCTAAAGAAACGCGTTGATTTTGAATAATTGTTTTTCTGTCGAATATATTTTGAAAGAAAAAAAAATATTAAAAATCAACGCGATTCTTCAGCTATTTAAAACTTGCACATTATTACCCTGGAATTTAATGGGCTATTAAATTCTAAAAATGTAGTTGAAACTTTGCTGATTTTTTATAATTTTCGCACAAAGTTTGAAATTTAGGTTTATATGAGCTAGACTTTTATGGAAAAATAATAAACATTAAATAAACAAAAGAAATAGCAAAATTGATCAAATTGTTGATGACTTAAATAGCTGATCACAAGTGTACATTATGTATGTACATAAATTTTGTACCATATTGTGCACATCATTCGCAATTACAATAACAAATAATTAAATAAAATCAATTAATTTAAAAGTAACTTCAGGTATTTATAGTAACAGTTTAACTCAAACTTAAATTCATATTTAAATTATGTAGGTACATGGAGCATTAATTACATAAATAAATGTAAAGTCTTCACTACATTTTTAAAGTAGTCTTTAATTCTTCAATTTCCAAAATTCGTCTGTTTTTTTCAATTTCTCTTTTCCTTAGTTCTTCCATCAAGTAATTGTGGTGTTGTATTTCTTTAAATTTATCTTCTTCAATTTTCTCAATCGCAGCAAAATGTTTTTTTTTTAGACTGTAAAGGCTATCTATTGATTTATATATTTTTCTTACTTTC
Source organism: Rhagoletis zephyria (assembly GCF_001687245.7). NCBI lineage: Eukaryota > Metazoa > Arthropoda > Insecta > Diptera > Tephritidae > Rhagoletis > Rhagoletis zephyria. The sequence goes on along the minus strand of NW_016157312.1, from coordinate 138,086 downwards.
TCACATAAATCTCTTTGTATTTCTGCTTCTTCGCCAATCAATTCCAGCGAGTTCATTTGTTTTTTAGGAGATTTTTGAGTAGGAATTTCTTTGATGCATGCAAAATGATCAGTTACCGCGGTCGTGTTGCGAGGAGCATTTTCTTCTAGATCATCTAATGTCTACTACAATGTAATAATTCACTAGATTAAAGTATAATACTGCACATTACCTAGCAAAATTTGCGATACAGTATATTTTGCTTAGCTGCACATCCCTCTTTGCACGCAAAACTTGTGCACGTAACCGAAAAAGGCACTTAAGCGAATTTTCTTTACTACTTCAATGAGGAAGGTATCCGAATCCCTATGAAACCAAATATTGGCGGAGCACTTACCATGTAGAAATTACTGCAAGAGTAATTTTTACCGAATGTTATCTAATTATCTATGTAACCACATAAATTGATAGCCATTTTCGTTGTTCTGCGAGATGAGCAAAATAAATAAAAGGTTGTAAAATTAGGTAATTGTAGGGCCAGTGCAGGTAAACGTAATACTTTCATTGATAATTGATACTAGTCGCAAAATTTTTAAGGCAGGTGTCGCCAATGTGCAGGTATGTCGACTGCATCTAAGTGTTTAAAATAATGCCTCTGATGCACATTTTGGGGTAGGTATCTTAAATGTGCACTTAAGCATAGAGGCAGCAAAGCAAAATATACTGTACATCCATTTCATCTGAATCGATCGTGAGTTCAGCTTGTTCCGCTTGCAACCCAAACTTGGGCACGACTATACCCTCCACGGACTCCTTCATACTTATAAGTTTGTAAATTGCCTCTTCGGTCGCCGTAAATGTCTTTTCAGTGTTTGGTCCCCCGCCTGTGCCAGTCCTGGCTCTTACATTTTGCGCCACCTGTAATAAAAATTTTATTGAAATATGCAACAAATCGGTACCCTTATGTACCTTTTTCCATTCGGCAACAGTTTTCATTGGTGGACCTGCACTGTTCAGCTTTATTTCTGCTGATCGCCAAAATTTTGCCAACTCTTCCTTGCCGCCTTTGAAGAAACCACGAGCGATACCCGGTTGGGAGTCCATTAATTGCACCAATAGTTCCAATTGCGTTTTATTTGTGGTCTTTGCCCTAAAATAATATATTTATTTTATTTATTATTTAATTTTAATTCTAATACTTACATTTTGCCGCGCTGCTCCTTACGAGAAGAATGAGGAACCAAAACTTGAGAAATGTCATTACTTCTCCCTTTCCCACTACATTCGTAATGCCACCTTTTTGCTCCCTACATATTCGAAGTTAGTTTAGAATTAGGAAAAAGAGAGGAAAGCCAAAATGTGGGAGATTTTTTATTAAGAATGCGGGAGTAGGGAAAAAAGAACAAACTCCCAGGGAAAAAGTATTTAGAATTGGGCTGTATAGGTCTGACCTTTAATAAGATAAGAATTACGTAAGTATCTGAGATTCAAATGTTTTTAAAAAACTGGGTGCTTTTTTTAAAAATAACAGTGTTCTTATCCGATTCCGCTGACAGCCACGACTTTGAAAACACAATTTTGTTCAAAATTTTCATTCCAGGAAAACAATAATTTATTTTCCATATCCACCTATTTAGCTCGCTATAGGCATGGATTGTTCAAACCAGTCGCAGAAGAAAGTATTAAAAATGAACTACAAAAACTAAAATCGAAAATCGCTGATGAAGTTACAGATTCCCCAAATTCTGAAACAGCCAAAGGAATGACAATGGAGAACTATTTTTAAAAAGCTTTAGAAAAACCTGACACATCTGGTTTGGCTTTGTAAGCGCTGTTTAAACAACGATCTCGCCATTATGCTAGATTCTAATTGTTTCTTAAAAATACTTGACATCCGCATTCGCGGTTGTTAGCTTTTAGATATTCGCATACGCATTCGCATCCGCGGATGTCTAAAATTCCACATTCGCAACATCCCTAATTTGTACAATGATTTTGGGTTATCGTCTTCAAACCCGTGACCCGAATCAAAAAATTTTAACATATACGTCTAGCCAAAGGACTAAGCTTTATTTTTTTTTATATTATTTTATGTTTGTAGGCTAGTCTGATCTTTTCAGTTCTGGTGCGAATAAAACTACTTTATTCCACTTTTCACCGGACGTTTCGCTAAAACTTTTTTAGCATCCTCAGGGGTAGTGTTTATTTTATCTGTTACAACATATATACAAAAATACAAAAAACACACACATTAAGTATTAACCGAAAAAACAAAAATGTATACATATATAACAGACTAGCCTAAAAACATAAAATAAAATAAATTTGAACTGATCGGACAAAAAAGATAGATGGACTAAGCTCTAAGTTAAAACAAAGGTTTCGGTTTAAAATATGCACTTTTTTTTGTAAATTTGGAGGTCAATTTTGCCCAAATATACTGTGGATGGCGTAACCAGAGTTGACTGATGAGGTTATTTTCACTAGCGCGGCCGAAGGGTACCAAAATGGAAAAGAGTACCCACTGCTGATGGCCTAACACGAGTTTAATTTTTCTTTGCGAAAATGCTAATTTTACCCCATTTTGAAATGGGCCCCGAGTGTCTGTAGAAGGGGCAGGGAGGCGAAGGGTGAATTATCTTAAAGTTTATACTGTTCTCTTTCTAGTAAGTTTTTGGTGACACGCACCTTCCGTTTCCGCTCCCCACCAAAAAATCATTTTACAAATAACCGAACATTTCCAACGCACAACATTAAACCCTCTTATGTATTGTTTCATTGATATCAAGGTGGCAAGGTAGCTCATAATTTTGTACAATTTATGAAACTTCAAAAACTTATTTTTTGTCAAAAATTTTGAAATGAAACTACCTTCTTTTTGTATCATGCAAGATAGTATGCAGGTGTGCAGATTCTTTAACAATCTATCAAACTTAATATGGGAATTAATAACGCAAACCAGGAAAAGCCTTGAACGCCGCAAAAATTTTATTTACTGAATTGAAAGTGTCCATAAAACCAGTAACACATTTTTATACTTTCAAACCGAACAACTTTATATTAGACGTCACAAATAAGGCTGGAAACTTAAGTTCTTCCCGTACTCCACATTTAACATGCCTGAGACTCTGATGCGGAAAGCTTTGAACTGGAACTTGTCCCTCTCAACTACTTTGCAGTTTGCTAAGACGTATATCGTCACAAAGTTATCGAGGCATAAAAAATCAAAAATTTGAAGCCGTCGTTGGAGTTCATTTATTTATAGTAGATAGTGTCCACAAAGTCTTTTTCAATTTGTTTCACCTCCTGTCCTCGTCCTTGAGTATATAGTCGCTACGGAGCGAGGGTGCTGCGTAAGCGAATATAACCAAAATAATGTGGTTGTTCACACTTTCCTGGTTATCAGGTTATCTGCTTAAAAATAATTTTTCCGTAGTGTACTTTTTTGTTGTACAACAATACAATACACTACACAAAAATTATTGTTAACCAGATAACCTGATAACCAGGCAAGCATGAATAACCATAATGATTCTTACATAATGCCGAGGCGACAAATTTGTAAGCTGCATCATTCGCTCCACATTCACGATGTGGTTCATTCAGCAGTACCGATACTTTGTTCTTAGCAAGTTTGACAGAATCAGCTGTTTGTGTGATGTCATATATATATATCCTTCTTGGCTTGTTTGTTTGTTGGTATCCAGGAGTGTATTTCCTAGAAAATGTATTTGGTGGCATGGCAATGCTATTTTTTATCCTCATGAGCCGCACTGGACTTACTAACGCAACTGCTTCTGTTATATGAGACTTATGGTGATTTTCCAAAAAATGTTGCCCTTCCTCGGTGCAAAAGTATTTGATGTTAAAGCTTAAACAGACGGCAGTGTGTGATCTGGATTAACTCAGACTTAATCCGGATCAGCTGCAGTTAATCCCCGAGTTGATCCGGATCAACGCTGCCCTGTTTATAGTGATAGAACGATACGAGTACCGAGTACAGAATATCGATACTTTTCATGAGTACTGAGTAATAACGAGCACTCGATACTTTTTGACAAGTACTGAGTAAATATCGCGAATGCCAAAAAGTATCGACCGGTTAAGAACTTTTTAAGTAAATTTTTTTTTAATTTCCCAATAAATATTGTGGCGAACGTTCGAATAATATCTTTGATATCCAATATGAGTGTTATGAAAATGAACATAGCGCTCATTCACTTCAATAGGTACTGCAATAACTCAAAAAACCGAAAACCCGAGAAAAACTCTTTTAAAGTTTCAAAACACATACATATGTATACTCCCATAGAAATAATTAATACATATTTTGTGCGAGTGAGCTACGGGTAATTGATACAGTTATGAAATTTTTACATTACCTAGAAGAAAATGTAGCGGTCATTTCAACAATGGGCTAGGTTAAAATCTTTTAAATAACTGAAAAACGAATCTTTTGCCTCACCTTTGATAACACTGTACGGCAAAACCAATTTTTTTTCTGGGTATTGGACCAAACCAATATTTTTTTTAAGAGATTGAGTCATAGGTAGAAAAGTAAATTTTCCGTTTTGAAGTTAGCCTCCGAAATCGAGATATGGGCCTTCGAAGTTCGAAATAGGACCTTTGGTAAAAAGTTATATTTAATTATTGCCTATAAATAACTAAAAACCTTAAAATATAGACGTAGTCCTCCTTTTGCTCTTATTTAAATTGTATATAACTTTTTTTGTACAAACTTATATTACAGGTGCTACAGGTGATATGCATATTTGTATACTTCGTATATAAAAATTTTAGAAAAACACACATTTAAATGCAAAAATACCTTTTTTTTATAGAAAAAAATATTTTAAACAAAACGATTACTAACCGATTTAAAAAAATGTAGATCGTTGTAAAGACGATTAAATCCCCTTCTGATATGCATATTTGTATACTTCGTATATAAAAATTTGAAAAAAATACCTTTTTTTTATAAAAAAATACCTTTTTTTTATAAAAAAATAATTTTAAACAAAAAAATTACTAACCGATTTCTAAAAGCTTGGTGTCGTTGTTAACGCGATTAAACTCCCTTTTNTCTTTTAAAGTTTCAAAACACATACATATGTATACTCCCATAGAAATAATTAATACATATTTTGTGCGAGTGAGCTACGGGTAATTGATACAGTTATGAAATTTTTACATTACCTAGAAGAAAATGTAGCGGTCATTTCAACAATGGGCTAGGTTAAAATCTTTTAAATAACTGAAAAACGAATCTTTTGCCTCACCTTTGATAACACTGTACGGCAAAACCAATTTTTTTTCTGGGTATTGGACCAAACCAATATTTTTTTTAAGAGATTGAGTCATAGGTAGAAAAGTAAATTTTCCGTTTTGAAGTTAGCCTCCGAAATCGAGATATGGGCCTTCGAAGTTCGAAATAGGACCTTTGGTAAAAAGTTATATTTAATTATTGCCTATAAATAACTAAAAACCTTAAAATATAGACGTAGTCCTCCTTTTGCTCTTATTTAAATTGTATATAACTTTTTTTGTACAAACTTATATTACAGGTGCTACAGGTGATATGCATATTTGTATACTTCGTATATAAAAATTGTAGAAAAACACACATTTAAATGCAAAAATACCTTTTTTTTATAGAAAAAAATATTTTAAACAAAACGATTACTAACCGATTTAAAAAAATGTAGATCGTTGTAAAGACGATTAAATCCCCTTCTGATATGCATATTTGTATACTTCGTATATAAAAATTTGAAAAAAATACCTTTTTTTTATAAAAAAATACCTTTTTTTTATAAAAAAATAATTTTAAACAAAAAAATTACTAACCGATTTCTAAAAGCTTGGTGTCGTTGTTAACGCGATTAAACTCCCTTTTTTCTGATTTGCATATTTGTATACTTCGTATATAAAAATAAAAGAAAACACGTCTAAATGAAAAAAAAAACTTTTTTTATAAAAAAAATATTTTAAACAAAAAAATACTAACCGATTTTTAAGAAATTGGTATCGTTGTAAAGGCGATTAAACACTTCGTATATACAAATTTGAGAAAAACCACATTTAAAAGAAAAAAAACTTAAAAAAAATATTTTGAACAAAAAAATTACCAACCGATATTTAAACAATTGGTACCGTTGTAAAGGCGATTAAACACCCTTTCGTCTGATATGCATATTTTTATACTTCGTATATAAAAATTTTACAAAAACATTTAAAAGGAAAAAGTACCATTTTTTTCCTATAAAAAATATTTTGAACAAAAAAAATATACTAATTAGTAATACAATTGAATACTTTATTTAAATAAAACAGAAATTTATCTTTAGTTTTTATATATGTATAAACTGTTATGTAAAAAATCAAAAACCATGGTGTTCTTATATTTTTTATGCCTTGGACTTCTGTTACATAAAGTTTTGCTTTATTTTTAATAGGGCTGTGGGTGAACAAGAACGAATTAAAGCTTAAAACACTATAGATTATTTGCTTTATTTAAATACGGTATTCAATTGTATTACTAATTAGTAATTTTTTTGTAAAATTTTTTTATAAGAAAAAATTGGTATCTTTACCTTTCAAGTGTTTTTTTTTTCTTCTCAAATTTTTATATACGAAGTATACAGATATGCATATCACAAGAAAGGGGGTTAAATCATCTTTACAACGATTTGAATCTTTTGAAAATCAGGGCATGAATCACGTAACTTTGAAACGATAGTCGTTCAAACGATACTGACAAAAAGACCTCGTAAAAACACTGATTTATGCATTTGTGTTGCTGTTACGTGTTAGTATTACTGTTTCGTGAAGCAAAACTGGAATCGAGTTGACGATATCGCACAAACGATCAAACAATTTTTGGTTTTCATGAAGCAACACAATCTCGACACGATATCGATCAGAAGATCGTCGTCATACGTGATTCATGCCCAGTTTAAAATTTTCTGAAATATTAAGTTTTTAATTTTTCTTAGATCTCACCTTTGACCCGTTATAGCACCTGTAATACAATTTATACAAAAAAAGTTATATACGATATAAATAAGAGAATAAGGCGGACCACGTCTGTATTTTTACTTTTTTTTTTGCTTTTTACATGCAATAATTAAAATTAATTTTTTACCAAAGGTCCAATTTCGAACTTCGAAGGCCCATGTCTCGATTTTGGAGGCTAAACGGAGAACTTACTTTTTTTTTACTTATGACTCAGTCTCTTAAAAAAAGTTGGTTTGGTCCAATACTCAGCCGAGTGCTGTACAGTGTAATGAATGGTGGAAGAGGATGTTCTTCCGACTCGACAACTTGCGCACTCTCCAGCATAAAGCAGCCGTCGTAACCCATGTATTATACCTTCGTTGTGAATTCGAAATCTAGCCGACAGTTGGCCACTTCATAGGCACGCGTGCCAAAGCTTTCAAAAGCTCTCTGTACTATTTATGTAGGGCAGGCACCAAATGGAAGCTCTTGCTGGCCAACTCTGATCTAGCCCATTCTTGAAGGAAATTTTTTATGAAAGAGAGCTTATCTTTCCCTTAGAGAATGGGCTTGACCGCGTGCTGTTAAAAACGTGAATATTTAAGCATTTTGCTATAAACATTTAATTTACGCACGTTAAACTAAACTTATTGAGAGTTTATTTCAAAAACTCCTTTAGATCAGATTAAAACTATTAAAAGCAGTGACTATTCAATTTACAAATAGGAAGAGATCAAAAAAGCAAGGCAATCTGATTTTTGTTTGCTTTGAGAATACTTGGAAGTACGAGTATTATCGATACTTTTTTGCAGATATGAGTACTGGCATCGATTCTTTTTTAGAGTATTCTATATGAGTACTAGTATCGATACTTTTCTATAAAGTTCTATCACTACCTGTTTATGCTTTTACACTCAACCCGCACACGTATTTCATAATATTGTCGTTTTAATCAACTATCTGATTTTCAGGACAACCATCTCCCCTGAAAAAAACTTCAAAGGGCAGAGAATGTGCCTTTTTGTCTTACAAGAGTGTGGCATTTCAAGAAACAAACACAGCATTTTTCACCCTTTGCTTTTAATTAAGAATCGAACACGAAAAGTGAAAGTGGCAATCAAAAGGTGACTTTTTTGGAAGAAACGAAATCACCATTCGTTTTTTTATCGTCTTTTTTGTATTGTGGCTATAATTTCAGCAGCATCTGCTAGCTTCCTTTTTCTTGTGAAAGTCGAGCACTCGTCTATGTATTTTGTTGGTCTCTCTCCAGTTCGATTGGTTGACGTACTAGGCTTTTCTTCGTCAAATAGACTTACACCCGCTAGCCAGTTTCATAAAAACTTAGTAGTAGAACGATCGGCGGCTTGCCATTTGCCTTTTATTTTGATATACCTACATCAAATGATTTTTTTTACTTAATTCTTTCATAACAGCCGAAACGAAGTCCCTTTAAGGGCCGTTTTCTCATCTAACCTTTAGATTACCGGCCACTTTATCGTCTCGATACACGAATTTTCGGTTTCTCTTCAGCGCATTAATTTCTCGAATCGATAAATTTTTTGCTCACAGTAGTCTTTAAAAATTTGTACCCACCTTAAAATTTTGGTTTGGTTTTGGTTCATGAGTCAGATATATTAGATATTTCAACCAAGTTTTTGGTTTTTGCTAACAGTTGCTCTTGCATTATTTTTGACAATCATTACAATTCGCATTGATATCAACGAGCAGCGTTGCTAGCTCTAATTAGATTTGTTTTCGTTTGTACTACATATGTGCATATACATATATGCTACCGGCCAAACCCGATCTTAGGACAAACTAGTTTTTCCTAGGCTACACTAGTTCTAAGTAGATCGATACATCCATCCAACGCGGAATAAATTTGGACGCAGCAATATTTTGGGCTGCGTAGCTGGAGGTGAACTGATGAGGGTTATTTTTTTGAAGTACGGCGGAGGGCCGCTTCTGCGGAAAGAAATTCTGCTCAAAAATACGGTGGCGTCTGGTCTAGTTTAGCCTAGGCAAAACTAGTTTGTCCTAAGATCGGGGTTTGCCGGTAACGTATACATGTACACAAACATATCGACGGCCCTGTGCAATAACGACACAATCCAAAATTCAAAAAAATAAAAACTGTTACTACTCTTAATTGGCTCATGTCTCTAATCCTTGTCGAATTCATGTCTTATCTTTTGTACTTACTTTAGCAATCCTTACTGCTTTCTTTAGTAAGGGATGGAAATGGATTAGACAAGGATTAGAGACAAGAGCCACTTAACAGTAGTAACAATTTTTATTTTTATACCTTTCATGAGCATGAAATGGTATTATAACTTTGGTCCGATGTTTGTAAGTACCAGAATAAGAAGAGATAGACCCATTAAAATGTATACATAAATGATCAGAACGTCGAGCTGAGTCGATTTAGCCATGCCCGTCTGTCCGTCTGTCTGTCTGTCTGTCCGTCGGTTTGTATGCAATCTAATCTCTCAGTTTTCGAGATATCCGGATGAAATTTGGTAGGTGGATGTATTTTTACAATGTATTAATCATTTGTCGTCGGCCGCTGTGGTTCAAACCCTGGTCAAAGCAACATCGCAAAAAATATAGAAAAAAGGTTTTTTCTTAAAAGCGGTCGTCCCTCGGCAGGCAATGGCAAATCTCCGAGTGTATTTCTGCCATGAAAAACAGCTTATCATAAAAATACAATCGCCGTTCGGAGTCGGCGTAAAACTGTAGGTCCCTCCGCTTTGTGTGACAACATCAAGGCGCACGCCACAAATCGGAGGAGAAGCTCGGCCAAACACTAACATATGTGTAAGCGCCAATCTATTATTATTATTATTATTAATCATTTGCCGGAACCGGAAGAATCGGGTAACTATAACCTATAGCTCCCGTACTACTGATTGTTCAGATATAAGATTTTTCGTTATAACTCCTCCATTTAAGTGGCTAGTAACATGAAATTTTTAGCTGTTGTCACTCATTATTAAAAGAATACTTTCAGTGAGAATGGTGAAAATCGGGTCGCTATAACCTATAGCCTCCATCCAACTGATTGTTCAGATATAAGATTTTTTGCCATAACTTCTTCATTTGTGCAGCTAGGAACATGAAAATTCTCACCGTTTTCACTCATTATTAACAGAATATTTACAGTGAAAATAACAAAGATCGGGTCACTAGAAAATATATCTCCCATTCAACTGATTGTTCAGTTGTGAGAATTTTCGTTATGACTCCTCGATTTATGCAGCTAGGAACATGAAATTTTGCAATACTTCCAACGATTATCAACAGAATTCTTACAGTGAAAATAACAAAGATCGGGTCACTTTTACATATAGCTCCCATACACAGATAAATTTTCGTTTTTAAATTTGTATGGAATGTTTTACTTTTAAAAACGTTTTGACCCAGGTTTTGCACCTACAATATTTATTTAAATTTTAAGAACGAAAATTTTCAATTCAATTTCCAAAATCCATGTTTTTGTTTTTGGTACGCAAGTTTTCAAACTCTTTTTAAAACGATCGTTTGATAATTGAATATGCGCATGTTGAAATTAAATCCTAAAATGTTTTTTCTTCATTTTAAAAATATGCATTTTTAAATATGATATTCAAATTTTATTTTTATTAAATCACAACAAGTCATTTGGTATATACATACATTGTCAAAAATATGTTGATATACATATATCAATTATATAAATAGACAATCATGTTTCCTTTACACCCCTTTTACGGCTAAACTGTACTTCTAAGGTATAAACAATTATATATCATTAGAAAGGTATTTTGATGCTGATGTGCAGGCAATTTTTAAAATTTCAAATTAGTTTAAAATAGAGCGAAAAAATCAATTCAAAAGT
>NW_016157312.1:117122-125922 GCF_001687245.7 Rhagoletis zephyria | reverse complement strand
GATGAAGATGAAGATGAAGATGAAGATGAAGATGAAGATGAAGATGAAGATGAAGATGAAGATGAAGATGAAGATGAAGATGAAGATGAATATGAAGATGAAGATGAAAATGAAGATGAAGATGGATATGGATATGAATATGAATATGAATATGAACATGAACATGAACATGAACATGAACATGAACATGAACATGAAAATGAACATGGACATGAACTTGAACATGAACATGAACATGAACAGGAACATGAACATGAACATGAACAGGAACATGAACATGAACATGAAGGTGTAGATAAACATAAACATAAACATAAACATTAAAAGCGATAGAGACAAAGATAGAGAGGAAGAAAGTGATAGGGATAAAAAGGAAATACAACTGAAGAATGTGCGATGTTATATTGTGATGTGTTATGCTACATATGTTATGTTATTGAATCTAATGCTATTCTATGTTATGTTATGCTAAGTACTAAGCTAAACTCCCCTCCACTTAACCCATTCCAACAAATTTTATTTCAGCTCAACTCACCCCACATAAACTATCCTTAATTTTAGCGGTTGAATTTCAACCGCTGCGCGAACACTAGTACTTATAAATAAGTAAAAAATTTAATAAACAAAATACAGATGTTTTACAAATAATATATACATACAGATGTTCCCGCCTTACTTCAACGCTGGGCCTGCTAGTTTTTCTTCACGCTGGTCAAACCCTGTAATTTAAAGCAAGAAAGTTTTAAATTATTATTTAATAACTCATATAAATTTATTTTTGTAAATTATTCTTACCAAAGCTTTTTTCGGTCGAAGAAGTCCACCGTATCACTACTGTTGCTTCCACGTAGTTACGTGGTTAGAATGGCGGTATTGTTTGTATATACTTCATCACCTTTTTTGAAGATTGAAGTAACTTATTTATATCAAAACAATTTTTTCGACAAATGATACAAACATGTGAAATGTTTTCCATTATAGCTAGGTAGCTTTTTAAATTCTAATGCAAAATATTTTAGTTTTAAATATTTTGCATACTTAATTGACTGAAAATAAATTAAATTTTTTATTTTAAAAGTGTATAGTTTTATTTTACTTGTTGAAAATTGTGTCGAACTACAATTCGTTGGGAGAAAATCCTCAAATGTTTCATTTTAGTTTTGAAAATACGCATTTTTTCCGTTATTTCTTTAATTTCGTCTGTTCTCCTCAGTAAAAAAGTGAATATATTATAACGATCGTTTTTGTTTTGAGAATGTTTCGTTTTAAAGTCGTAAATACAAATACTGTATTTTTTATTTTGTATGAAGTAAAATTATTTCAAAAACTTTTATTTTACAATTTCTTTTAAAAACTTGCGTTTTACCTGTATCATTTTCTCTGTGTACTACTGATTGTTCAGATATGAGATTCTTTGTTATAACTTCTAAATATATGCAGTTATAAAAATGATATTTCGCACTGTTTTCACTCATTATCAACAGATAATTTACAGTAAAATTAACAAAGATCGGGTCACTGTAACTTATATATGGCCTCCATATAACTGATTGTTCAGACATGGGGTTTTAATGTAAAACTAATTTATTTGGACAGCTAAACCCGATAAATTTCGTAAGCTATTGTATAATAATAATACAAAGTCTACTGAGAAAACTGTCAAAATCTATGCTGTATAAGCCTTATCTCGTATACCATTGATTGTTCCTATACCAGTTTTTGCGATATATCTCCTTTATGTAGGAAGCCAAACCCATTAAATTGTGTTACCGGTTTACATACCGATCAAACAGCAGTCAAAATCACTTAGATTGGTGCTAAATAAGGTATATCTTACATTCCTCTGATCGTTTAGATATGATTTTTTATATACATATGTAACTCCTCTAACTATGTGTGCTGTGAATATATACATTTTTTCAAATACAGTAATCTGTTAAAGTAAAGTTTCCAGATGTTCATGAAAGGTATGAAGCCTTCGGCATAGCCGAAGACAGCGCTGCTCTTGTTTGANCAACGATCGTTTTTGTTTTGAGAATATTTCGTTTTAAAGTCGTAAATACAAATACTGTATTTTTTATTTTGTATGAAGTAAAATTATTTCAAAAACTTTTATTTTACAATTTCTTTTAAAAACTTGCGTTTTACCTGTATCATTTTCTCTGTGTACTACTGATTGTTCAGATATGAGATTCTTTGTTATAACTTCTAAATATATGCAGTTATAAAAATGATATTTCGCACTGTTTTCACTCATTATCAACAGATAATTTACAGTAAAATTAACAAAGATCGGGTCACTGTAACTTATATATGGCCTCCATATAACTGATTGTTCAGACATGGGGTTTTAATGTAAAACTAATTTATTTGGACAGCTAAACCCGATAAATTTCGTAAGCTATTGTATAATAATAATACAAAGTCTACTGAGAAAACTGTCAAAATCTATGCTGTATAAGCCTTATCTCGTATACCATTGATTGTTCCTATACCAGTTTTTGCGATATATCTCCTTTATGTAGGAAGCCAAACCCATTAAATTGTGTTACCGGTTTACATACCGATCAAACAGCAGTCAAAATCACTTAGATTGGTGCTAAATAAGGTATATCTTACATTCCTCTGATCGTTTAGATATGATTTTTTATATACATATGTAACTCCTCTAACTATGTGTGCTGTGAATATATACATTTTTTCAAATACAGTAATCTGTTAAAGTAAAGTTTCCAGATGTTCATGAAAGGTATGAAGCCTTCGGCATAGCCGAAGACAGCGCTGCTCTTGTTTGAATTTTGAATTGTGTCGTTATTGCACATGAGCATCGATATATACATACACACAAACATACCCATCCATATAAATACCCAATTTGCCAACCGACGTCGTTGCCGACTCGTTTTGGTGAACAATTTTTTCACCGGCGACGGTCACCAACGACTCGCGGGCGAACTCGTCGTAACGACGTCGCCCTGTTGCAAATTGTGTATATGTACAACCATTCAAACGTATGTACATACACGAAAACATTGCTATCTATAAGTACTTACATATGTCCAATCAGTTAGTCTGTTCCAATAGCAGTCCGGTTTACAGGATTTAGTCAGAACTTACAGGAAGTCGTTCCTATTGACATAAAACCTGTAAGTGGGAATACTTTTGAGAGAGTAATTGAGCAACTGTTCCTAGTCAGAAGTTACAGGATTTAGTCCGGAGTTTCTTTTCCTGTAAATTCATGAAAAGTGTCAAACGATCAGCTGATTTGCATGTGCAAACAAAAACAGAAAGCGGTGAAAGCAAATAACCTTATGTTTGCTAAAAAATGGAGTAAACAACGAAATATTTGAATATGTATAGATTTTAATAATTATTTAGTGACATTTCAGCCAAATCAGGGTAGTACCAATGACATGTAAACAAACCGTCTGACGTTTTTACAGGAAATAGTGCTTTTTGCGTTCCTATGGACTTCTGCATCTGTTCTCCTTTTACTCTCATTTGAGAGCGTAAAATTGTAGTTTGACAGTTCCACAGGTTTTAGTCCGAAGTTCAAAGGAACAGACTAAGTATATCAACGAAGCCCGTATGTTTCATCATACATATGTATATCCATACAAACATATGTACATAAAATGTATGTCCGAATGGATGTAGTAGCACGCTTTCTTCATTCATATATTGTTTGGTAGCGGCTAAGGTAGATGGTACCGGGATTCGGGATCGCGAGCCCTTTTTGGAAATCCCAGGATCCCGCGATATAATTTAATTTACTACCAAATTAAAATAAAACGACATTCAGACACTGTAATGGCATAAAATAATTATAAAATGCAACCCTACAAATAATCAAATAATATATTACAATTCTAACACTACTGTTATTCTATCTTATAATATATACTAGCTTTTACCCGCTAGTTTCACCCCACGTCAGAAGGAATTAAAGGGGTCATGTGACTTGTGGTTCCGAAGTTATGGCTGATAAAAAATTCAAAGCCTATGTTAAGTGCTACGCCCCCTGTCATGTTTATGTGACTTATGGTTCCGAAGTTAAAACTGGTAAAATATTCCACGCCTTTTGGATTTGCCGCCCCCTTTCACCGTTTGAGTATATACTAGAGTGCCAGTTACAGTCGAAATTCGACAGTTTTTCTAGTTTTTAGGAGCCTTAGAGAGGTTTTCTAACTTAAACGTAGCAAAATTTATACGGGACAAATTAACTTACCGGAAACCATTCTGCTTTGGAACTAAAACGTAAATTAATTTTTTTTTAATCTTAGAAGGTCTTTGGGCTTCGGCAGGACTTGGAACTGACCCGATACATTCCAGTTTATCGATAAATTTCAATGATTTGATACATATCGATAGTTCAATGAATTTCACAAACACTAAAGTCTGATAATTCAACAAAACTTGCTAACTCGACCAATTTCGATAACTGTGAAATTCGAGGGCTCGATAAATTTCGATAACTCAAAAAAGTAAATTCGTTGGATACTTATAAATTTTTATTTTTGACAGCTCCAAATTTTTCGAAAGCTATCGAAAAATTTTGATAACTCGTTACACTCTGTTAACACGATAAAATNGTTATTCTATCTTATAATATATACTAGCTTTTACCCGCTAGTTTCACCCCACGTCAGAAGGAATTAAAGGGGTCATGTGACTTGTGGTTCCGAAGTTATGGCTGATAAAAAATTCAAAGCCTATGTTAAGTGCTACGCCCCCTGTCATGTTTATGTGACTTATGGTTCCGAAGTTAAAACTGGTAAAATATTCCACGCCTTTTGGATTTGCCGCCCCCTTTCACCGTTTGAGTATATACTAGAGTGCCAGTTACAGTCGAAATTCGACAGTTTTTCTAGTTTTTAGGAGCCTTAGAGAGGTTTTCTAACTTAAACGTAGCAAAATTTATACGGGACAAATTAACTTACCGGAAACCATTCTGCTTTGGAACTAAAACGTAAATTAATTTTTTTTTAATCTTAGAAGGTCTTTGGGCTTCGGCAGGACTTGGAACTGACCCGATACATTCCAGTTTATCGATAAATTTCAATGATTTGATACATATCGATAGTTCAATGAATTTCACAAACACTAAAGTCTGATAATTCAACAAAACTTGCTAACTCGACCAATTTCGATAACTGTGAAATTCGAGGGCTCGATAAATTTCGATAACTCAAAAAAGTAAATTCGTTGGATACTTATAAATTTTTATTTTTGACAGCTCCAAATTTTTCGAAAGCTATCGAAAAATTTTGATAACTCGTTACACTCTGTTAACACGATAAAATTCGATAAGCAGTGATGAATCGATAAGCTTATATAACCTTTAAATTGCAATAAATCGATATACTTTGAAAATTCCATAAACTTCGATTCGATGAATCAACCAATTTCAGTAGATCAATAATTATCGATAACTCTGTAAGTTGAAAGAACCAATGCATTACGACATAAATTTCGTTAAGTCTATAAATAATGATAATTCAATAAATATCGATAACTTGATACATTTCTTTAACTTGACAAATTTCGATAATCCCACACGTTTTTATAGCTCGATAACTATCCGTAAATTTCGGCAAATAAGTTTCTGTGTCTTTAAATTTCGACAAATCAATAAACATTGATCAATTAGAATAATTCGACACATTGCGATAACTTAATAAGCATGTTAAATTTCGATAATTATAAACTTCGATGATTCAATAAATTTCGGTAATTTTTATGGCTGATTTTATTTCGATTCCTATCGGAAAATTTCAATTCAGCTACCCTAATTCTTATGTATGTCTCATTATCTCCATTTTCGCCTTTACCTCCATTTTCGTTTTTATCTTTACTTTTGCCTTCTTTTTGTGTCTTCATTATCACTTGTTTCTTCATCTTCATATTTATCTTTATTTCAAAGCTTAATTTAAAATACAAAGTAAAAAAATGCGAAACAGCTTAATTTGAACAGGTTGCAAAAACAACCATACACAACTATGAAAAATTTTTAACGACGATTTTCAACCAATTTCGAATTTATAAAAACTTTTCTCATCTACAGAAAATTACATTTCCAACGGTGTTTTTGGTTTTTAAATCGGTAAATTTACTTTGGTCTTCATCTTTGGTTTTATCTTTCATATCTTTGCTTTTATCCTTTTCTTTATCTATTCACGTAGATGAGATGAGGTGCGATGACGTGATAAGATGTGACGTGATTTTATGTGATGTGATAGGATGTCATGTCATGTGCTGTCATATCCTGTGATGTCATGTCGTATGATGTCATACCATATGATGTCATATCATGTAATGCCACGTCATGTAATGCCATGTCATGTCATACGACGTCATATCATGTGATGTCATGCCGTATAATGTGATGTCATATCATATGATGTCATGTCACGTGATATCGTGTGATGTGATATCATATTATGTGATGTAATATCATGTGATGTCTCATCATATCATGTGATATAATATGATGTGATGTCATGTAATGTGATCACATTCCATGTTCCGATTATTATATCGATAACCCTGTTGATAACTGTGTCGATAAAAATACAGATAACAATATCCATAAGCGTATAGAAAAATATAACTATTGCAAAATCGATTAATTCATCGATAAATATCACAATCATCAGTATCGATTATTATACATATCGATAACAATATCAATTACTAAATCGATAACAAAATCAATTATTTAATCGATTATTATACCGATAACAATATTCATTATTATATTGATAACAATATCGATTATTATATCGATAACAATATCGATTACAGTAGCGGTTATTTAATCAAAAACAGTATCGATAACAATATCGATTATTTTATCGATAACAATATTGACTTTTATATCGATAAAAATATCGAGTTTTATATCGATTACAATATCGATCTTCATCATCATCCTTTTCTTCATATTATTATTGTACAACGGTTTTATCACCTTGCAATGTTGTATGTCCAGACCACCATACTATAAATATAGCAAAGGTATTTATGGCAAACCAAGTCTAGATATCAACCTCGTCGTAGGTATCATATCAAAGGCATACAATTAGAAAAACTATAGAGATAGATGTCGCCTCGCCAGAAGAAGTTAAAAATATGCACTACATACGCTACAGCGGAAATGGACGACACGCCATTTCTTTAAATGAAATTAATTGCTGCTATATGTATGTATGTACATATCTGGGTTGTTGCGAATATTCGCATTCGCATTCGCAACCGCGGAGCTTCCGCATTAATTTCAACATTCGCATTCGCAATAATCAATGCGGAGCAAACAAAATGACAAATTGTAGCCAAAATTTTTTGCCTGTGGTCGTTGGAGTATTTTTGTAACAAAACTGGTCAAATTTCATATTTATCAACTTTGATAAAAATGTCTTTTAACTTATTATTTCTTAATGTATATAATCGAGCAGTCATACAAGTTCCCATTTCTACTTGGCCTTTGACGTCCGTCAAAGAGAACATAGTAGAAGAAGGTAGTTTCATTGTCACTTTTCGGGCGCCATATTAACTACCTGACAATTAAGCAGATTGTGACATTTCGTGCTGCCATACCTAGTCCTCAATAATCATTTATTTATTGCAAAAAAAAAATATTTACAAAATTAAAAGGAAATTTGTCTGCGATCTGCGCAATACCGAAAATTGAAATTTATGATATGATAGATATTATAGTTATGGACGATAGGAGGTACTCCCGATTGAACTGGCACTCAGAGTCTGGAAGTAAGTAGTGCCTTAAGTGCAGCTTGCAAACATGTAAACTCCTTCCCCTCCACCTATTTTCCACCACGTAGTCCACATCCTTGAGGATTGCAAATACCTCAGCCTGGAAGACTAAAGCATACTTGTTAAGAGAAAAGTTAATAGTATCCCCATAAACTCCGATAAAGACCTCAGATCCTGACCCAGAGTCAGTTTTGGAGTCATCAGTGAAGATTCGACTATGTGTGAGTCCGGGCTCAGTGCTGGTATTAAACCAGCATTAAGCCTCATGGAACTCAACATTATAGAATCTCTTCAACAAAGGTAAAGGTGGCGTACTATCCTGTGGCATTGAAAAGACACAAGTTCTTAGATCTCTGCCGCTAGCAATTTTCGCCTCGCCCCACTCAGTGTTATAGCAGCATCCGTTTCTTTTTAGTCTGCAGGTGGTCTTAAAGCTTCCCCACGTATGAAGACACAGAGTGACGGTAAGTGCAGCAGTGCATCAAGAGCAACGCCACGTGTTGTAGAGAAAGCTTCCGTACCGCACACGGCAGTAGTTCTTTGAAGTTTGCAAGCAGACTTCCCACGCTCTTCATTGAGAATCTACTCCACCATACCACTGACGCATAGCTAATTATGGGTCAGATCATAGAGGTCTAAATCTAGAGGATTCCCTATGGTGACATGTTTTGACAAAGACCAGTTAACATTGCCAAAATACTGCCCATTTGTTTTGTATTCAGAATTACTTCTAGATAATTAACTTCGGGAGAATTCTGAATCGTGACTTCTTTAATTGTGAGGGCAATGTGACCATTCAACCTTCTCCGAAGCCTGGTTTCGGACTATGCTTTAATGACGAAATATCTAACAATACATCTACTTCGAACTATTAAATAAAAAAAAATGGATTTATTTTGTTTAAAATAAAATGAAAACAAGTAAGAAAGTCTAAGTTCGGGCGGAGCCGAACATTAAATACCCGGCGCAAGTATTAAATATATGTTTTCCACCTTTCCGAAAGCTACCGCTACATGATAAGCCGGGGTGT
>NW_016157312.1:106323-116469 GCF_001687245.7 Rhagoletis zephyria | reverse complement strand
CAATTTATGAGATTGAAAATAAAAAGCGTGGGGCGCATGTAATAGGCCTGATTTGAAATTGAAGAGTAATATATGTATGTATGTGGGTATATTAATAACGACCGCTTAAAATCGATCTCATATTTGTACTTTCGCTGTAGCAGTTTTTGGTCTATGTTATGTATGTAGTTTGAATATTGTCAATTAAATCTAATGCTTTGTATTGAATGCGCTCCACGTTTTTCGTTTTCAATCTCATAAATTGTTTATAATGACTTTTGCTAAAATTTCAAAATCAAAAGTTATTAAAACAAATTCTTTGGGACTGAGATATATTATTTTATTATTACAGCGCTTTTATCAACTTGCAATGTTGTATGTCCAGACCGCTTCGAATGTTGTATGTCCAGACCAGGGTTGTTGCGAATATTCGCATTCGCAAACGCGGAGCTTCCGCATTAATTTTAACATTCGCATTCGCTTTCGCTTTCGCAAAAATCAATGCGGATCTTTTGCGAATGCGAATATTGAAGGGACAGGAAATTACAGTTATTTTTTACGAGTTAAACTTGGCCAAATATTTTTTATTCCCGACTAAAAGTCCTTTCCGGACAATAATCAAACCGCTTATCCAAATTAAACAAGTTTGGTATCAAATGAAAGAGAACTTAAATAGCTTTAAAACTGAAATATCTAAACGAGCAAAGCCACCTATTGAAAAATATTTCAATAAAAAATGTTAATTAATTACCATAGAACAAACCTTGGGTCAGGTATTTGAATTTCTTTAGTATTAAATGATATAAAAAAAATATATAAATAGAGGTGGTAACCTTCGTTCGTTATTTCTGTTTAAAAGCTATTTAAGTCCTCTTTCTCATGATATCAAATTTAATTAATTTTGATAAGCTGTTGGTTTATTATCCCGAAACATCTTTTATTTCGGAATAAAAAATATTAGGCCAAATTTAAAGGGGAATATTGTGCAAGTGCACTGATATCTGGCCAGTCACAGAAGAAAGGATTAAAAATGAATTACAAAAACTAAAATCTAAAGACGCTTTTGACGTAACAGGTTCTCCAAATTCAGAAACAACCAAAAGAATGAGAATGAAGAATTCTTTGGAAAACAACGGTGTTTAAACAACGATTGTGCCATGATGCTAGATTGTGAAGATGAAAGTCAGGAGGATACATCCAACATTTGCAGCCCGATGCAATTCTCAAAAAAGAATTATTGCACCCGCAATAAAAAAAAACAATAAATACAACTGAAAGTTCTCTCGACTCGTGCAGCGTCAATCGAAAAGAACTTACAATTTTGTCAAGCTTCAAGTTTTTCAAGTTTGTCGCCTCGAGCGAGCAGTTATTTAGTGGCCCTGATTTACGACCCTTTAAAAACTTTTTATTGGATTCAATGTTCCAATTTTTAAATTCAAGTACTAAAAAAACATTATTAAAAATTACTAACCTTTACATTTTTTATTTACATTTTTATTTAATTTACTGACCTAAATTATTTCTTAGTAAAAAAGTCTAAGTTCGAGCGGAGCCGAACATTAAATACCCGGCGCAAGTATTCAATATAGTTTTTCACCTTTCCGAAAACTACCGCTACATGGTAAGCAGGGGTGGGGTTACCCCTATTTCAAACATCTTCGATAGAACGTTCAGTAAGATATTATGAGATAAACTTATATAGATATATGTCAGCGGCATCACGCCCATTTTCCAAAATTCAATAATAATGTTGCTTCGTTTCAAGGGATTGTTTGGGTAAAATTAGCTTCCTTAAATTTCGAAATATCTAAGTTTCAAGCATTTCTGAAATTTACCGTTATGAAAAAGTGGGCATAATTTTAGTCCGATTTCGATAGCTTTCAACGTTTTGCCTTTATGTGGCAACCACAACAATCGTCCCGAGATGGTACACATTGATCGAACGGTTACCGAGATACACATATGTAATCATAACTGGGCGGGGTCACGCCCATTTTCCAACATTTTATTATAAGCGTATTTTTTGCTAAAGAACTATTGCAAACATCAATCTTGAATAAATTAGCTCCAGTATTTACTGATTTATCGAAGCTTTCGTAATTCTCTAAATTACCGTTATATGTGATGTGGNGGCTTTCGTATTTCTCTAAATTACCGTTATATGTGATGTGGGCATGGTTATTATCCGATTTTTTTAAATTTCCAGCCGTTTGGTATGTTTTGTGAAGGCCAACAACTGTGTCTGTGTTTGGGAGAAATTGGCGGAGCGGTTACCAAGATATACACATGTAATCATAAGTGGGCGTGGCTACGCCCATTTTCCAAAAATTTTTAATATTCTTATTTTTCGCCTAAAAATGATTGTAAATGTCAATTTTGAGTGAATTATCTTCAGTAGTTACTAAAATATCGCAGTTTTCGTATTTCTGAAAACTCCGTCCTACGCTCAAAAGGAGTACACATACCAAGTTTCTTTAAGATATCTCAATTTGTACTCGAGTTATCGTGTGCACAGACGGACGGACGGACGGGCAGACAGTCACCGCTTAATCGATTTCTCTTTTCATTCTGATCATTTATGTATACATTTGTCTATATCTCTTTCGATTCGTTTTGCCTGTTACAAACAACCGTTATGTGAACAAAGTTATAATACCCTTGTGCACAAGTGCGTTCGGGTATAAAACTACTTGACATCCGCATTCGCATCCGCATCCGCGGATGTTAGCGTTTCAACATCCGCATCCGCATTCGCATCTGCGGATGTATAAAATTCCACATTCGCAACATCCCTGGTCGAGACCACCATTTATACCAGCTGCATTTTTTTGTAAGCGAGCGACAAAAGGACGCTCAACTCGGGTAAAATTTCCTTTTAGCTACTTAGCTGGCAAGAAAATGTGATTATTTTAACGGGATTTAGATACAAAAACAAATTTAAATGAGTAATTATGCGAGGTATTTGCGTAATATATATACTTTTTTAAAATATAAGTCACGTATAAAAGGAAGCAAACATTTCCCTCTCCACTTTCCCATTAACAATTCACAATAGATCAGTTTTTTCACTTACCAACACTAGCCTTCAGGTCGCGTATTTTTTAACCGACCTGGCTGAGCTCGGATAAATAGCCGAATTTGTGTTGTTGCTTTGCGTGTATTTCGTCATTTAAATTTTTACTATAAATGTAGCAAAGCTATTTATGGAAAATTCTAGATATCAACCTCGTTGTAGGCATCATATCAAGGAGATACAATTAGAAGACTCTAGATGTCGCCCCGCCAGAAGAAGTTAAATATTGCGCCTAAATATATGCACTATTTATATACGTCACAGCGGAAATGGACGACACGCCATTTCTTTAAATCAGTGGTGCACACGGGAGTCTCCGGGAGCTACTCGGCTTTCACATACAAGTCGTGTGTGCGCAGCTACCGAACTTATGCGCCGCTAGCAGCCGGTCAGTTTGCGTTTGTACTTCATGCTGTAATCATCGCATGCGCGAGCTGTTTTGCTGAGTACACACATACAGGTACAAAAATATTGCGCTTTTATTGGGAGCTCTGCCAACGCTGTGCACCACTGCTTTAAAGGAAATAAACTGCTACTATATGTATGTATGTTTATACACAAGATTGCGCCAATGAGAGAGGATTTTTGAGCGTAATTTTTGCGTGACGTCATCTTGGTGCAATTGCGAGAGAGAAATGCCAAAACGCATATAAAAATATGAAAACAATGCAGAAAATGTGTTAATTTTAATATTACATGGCCAAATTTTGCAGGAATCAATAAATATACAAAGATTGATTAATTGGGAACACGTAGCAATAATTTTGGACATGTAGCCATTTAGGTAAGTACGATTTTTAGCACATGAAAAAATGGATGCATTAACAGTGCTTGCGATTTCATATAGACCAAAAGGAAGGAGTGCAGCAAAGTGAATTTTTGGACTCGCGATTGTAAAAAGCCATGAAGAGTGCATATTTATATTTGTGGACGGTAGCCAACCACCATAAACTCCCCAGCTGTTGACTCCACAGCTTTTATTTGATGACTTTTTTACCATTTCCGAGGGGATGCATGAGTGTGGCTTCTTTGGAAACAAATATGCTATGTAAGTAAAACATAATTCAAGCTGAACTTTTAAATGTATAATAATTTGAGCACTGTTTTGTATTAGGTACGTAACACACATAGCTCGATTTGGTGTTTAAAGCATCTCCTCGCCGGTAGAACTGCTCCCACTTTTTCGCCAGATTTGCGTCCGTACGAAACAAAAAAAAACTTATATCGCACGCTTTCCTTTTGTTTTCACTATCACACTTTGCCACGGCACACTTCATTTAGCCTTGTAGTGTCTCAATAATTGTTTAAAACCACGCAGAAATATTAACGCACAAATATTAAAATTGTTATTTGGTTTTTTCGTATGCTCACAATCAACAATTGCACCAAGATGACGTCACGCACACAGCTCATTCTGTAAAAATCACAAAGAGCGGATTAGCGGTACCGCGATTGGCGCAATCTCTATTTCTCTCAATGGTGTGTTTATACTAAATGTGAGCAAACAACATTGTGCTTGCATACTCTTCCGTTCTCTTTCACTGCTAGTTTAATTATTTTAATATCTATTGCAAAATTTTGTACAGACAAGACTAAAAAGTAGAAAATAAATAAAATAAAATAAAAACTTTTTAATATACAACGCTTTTATAAATGGACTATAAAGTAGAAAATAATATTTCTCAGTCCCACAGAATTTGCTTTGATAACTTTTGATTTTGAAATTTTAGCAAAAGTCATTATAAACAACTAATGACATTGAAAATGAAAAGCGTGGGGCGCATGTAATACACTTGAATTGATATGAAAAGTAACATATGTATATATGTGGGCATATGAATAACGACCGCTTAAAATCGATCTCAAATTTGTACTTTCGCTTTCGTTTGACTGTTGCCAATGAAATCGAATGCTCAATGTCAATAATTGTTTATAATGACTTTTGCTAAAATTTCAAAATCAAAAGTTATCAAAACAAATTCTGTGGGACTGAGAAATATTATTTTCTACTTTTTAGTCCATTTATAAAAGCGTTGTATATTAAAAAGTTTTATTTTATTTTATTTATTTTGACCTAATCGTTATCATTTATTTCTTTATCTTCATATTTATCTTTATTTTAAAGCTTAATTTCAAATACGAAGTGAAACAACATGCGAAAACATGTCAAAATGAACATGTTGCAGCAACATCTATACTCACGGAAATGTTTAAACGACGGTTTTGGCCGTGATTTTCAACCAATTTTGAAACCATAATAACTCTGCTCATCTACGAAAAAATGCCTGATGTTCTAGAAGATAATAAGAGCTGCAGAACTGAACCGCTCAGGAACAATTTACTGNGGCACACTTCATTTAGCCTTGTAGTGTCTCAATAATTGTTTAAAACCACGCAGAAATATTAACGCACAAATATTAAAATTGTTATTTGGTTTTTTCGTATGCTCACAATCAACAATTGCACCAAGATGACGTCACGCACACAGCTCATTCTGTAAAAATCACAAAGAGCGGATTAGCGGTACCGCGATTGGCGCAATCTCTATTTCTCTCAATGGTGTGTTTATACTAAATGTGAGCAAACAACATTGTGCTTGCATACTCTTCCGTTCTCTTTCACTGCTAGTTTAATTATTTTAATATCTATTGCAAAATTTTGTACAGACAAGACTAAAAAGTAGAAAATAAATAAAATAAAATAAAAACTTTTTNGACGTCATTAAACAAACAGTCAGCACATTCGCGCCTCGGCACCCACGTCACTGTTGACAGTTATAATTTCGAGAAGGTAGAGAACTTCGTTTACTTGGGAACCAGCATTAACACCGATAATAATGTCAGCATTGAAATCCAACGTAGAATCAGTATTGCCAACAAGTGCTACTTTGGGCTGAGTAGGCAATGCAGGAGTAATGTCCTCTCTCGACGTACGAAAACCACACTCTATAAGTCACTCATCATGCCCCTGCTGGTATATGGGCAGAAGCATGGACAATGACAACATCCGATGAGGCGGCTCTTGGAGTATTCGAGAGAAAGATTTTGCGGAAGATTTACGGGCCTTTACACGTTGGCGACTGCGAGTACCGCAGACAATGGAACGATGAGCTGTATGAGCTTTACAACATGATAGACCTGAGCGCAACTGTCTGTGTCCGTTTTAAAATGCGACACATCATCATCATCTAGAGTATAACGTTTATTGTAATTTCTCTCTTCCTGTAAGATTGCTACATTGTCAAAATCGGGATAATGTCCCATATTTTGGCAGTGCCGCAATTTAATTCTCACGCACAAAAACCAATAACGTAGGTGTCATGTGTTATGTGTTCATGTTATTGTTCGTCGGTCCGCCACCAATACTTCGTCCGACAATAACAATGCTATGCCGTGTTGAATTTGAAGCGAATCAGAGACATGACATCATTTTTTTTACGAAATCCATACTAATATTACTACACATATATGTATATATACACATATATGTATATGTATAAAAGCTATATGTAAGGGTAAAGATGTTCTCTTATTTTTTACTTTTTGAAAAAATGACTGCGGCTGCAATGTGAATGAATTTCAATTCCATAGATTTTAGTTTATTCAGTTTGTAATTAGCATTTCAAACTGATATAAAATAAAGCTATTTATATTTCTTTGCTTAAATACACAAATTTATTATTATTTCTAGTATTCGCACTAAAGAAACACTACAAAACTAGCTTGTTAGCATATTTTAATTAATGGTAATAATATCCCGGGATTACCAAATTAAGATCCCGAAATCCCGGGATTCACAAAAGGATCCGAATTGGATGCCTTAGTAGCGGCGGAGGTGAAATGCGAAATGACTTCGTAAATACATGCATTTAAACATGCTTATGTATGTACGTACATACATATGTATGTAGGTACTCGTATGCATGCGCGTTGAAGATGTTTGTGCTATCGCTTTGTATATCCGTCATATGTCGCTTTCTTTCTCTTTTCCCCTTCTCTATACTATATCTTCCTTCTTACTCATGTAACATTTTCAGTTTTAAGAATTCCACACTCCATTTTTGCGATACTGCCGCCTAAGGAGTTTCACTTCAAAAATTACTGCGCATTTCAATATTCTTTACACTCTAAAAAATCTGTTTAAAAATGCGACTATAAATCGAGTATATTTTTTTTTATTTTTGAAATTTTTTGGTAAATTTACACGATGAATATGTATTTGTCTCGTTTACACATTTTCGGGTGTAAAAATCGTTTTCGTTAGCGGCTTTACACACTCTACGGGTGAAATCAATCAGCAGATGTGTATTTTGTAGCTTGTACACGCTTTCGTAGTAGATTTACGCACACCACAGCAGCTATATTACACTCTAAAAAGTCCGAAATTTAAACAAACTGTTCGTTGAATAATCGAGCATGTAATTTCGCGAATAATAAGGTAGGAAATCAGTAACCTACCTTTTAGCTAGGAAATCTACACAATTTTTTTTAGAGTGTACGTACTTTAATCCACCTAACCTTAATAATGAAACAAGATTTTTGGTAAAGAAAATGATGGCCGATATAATTGCAGTAAGAATTATTACTGAATGCGGCAAAGGATAAGATGTGGTTCTGTAAGGATTCCTACTTTCTTACTGCTTTATATTTTCATTTGTTAACCCCGAACGACGTTGTATACTCTACATCATAAAATATACTTTTGAAAAAAATTGTGTGACAGATGGCGCTGGAGCAGAGATATTTGGAGAATTCGTTTTTATCGAACGACCTGGATTAACGGGTATTAACTTTTTGATAAGAATTGCTTCTACAAAAAAATGACCCAAAACATAGATGGCACTGAAATCTAGATATTTAGATACCCTTCTACAAATTTACTTTTCAGATGACTTAATAAAACCCCATCCTTTAAGTATGAATATAAAGAAGCGCATAATTGGTAAGGCGACACAGATGTCCTAGACACATCAATGGGTTATCGATATATCAAGAAGAAGTGTGACGAATTAAAAATAACACGGTAGGAACATCAATGAACGGGAAAACCCTTTCTTCCTGTGGAACACCAGGATTTAAACCTTGCAATACTTGCAGATATATCACAGGTGGAAACAAGAGCTCATAGAATCGAAGAGGATTAGTTCATATACCATATGTTATCTCTGCGCTATTATTCTTGGACTATGAGTCCTTTCAACCTAAGCCAATAACGTTTACATTAAAAACCGTGCAATTCAACACTACTTTTGTATTGGTCAAGGCAAAAGTTCTTATCAGACGTCGCAAGCCACGCATTTGCTAGTGTTTAATAAAATCTTATTTGTCTTCTGTGTTGATTTTATTGAATGAAAATATGTGTACAGTTTTTTGCTTCTTAAACTAAAGCCTGGTTTCCATTAGGTCACATTTGACGTCAACTGTTGTCAAAGTAATGAAAACGGGTTGTCATCTGGTGTCATTTGCGTTTGTTGTCATATATCACCACGCACGGTCATATAAAATGACATCCAAATGAAAACGGCCCTCGCCGCTAATGTGACAGCATTTGACAACCAAAATGTATTTGCCAACATGTTGGCAACTTTGATTTCGTTTGCCATGCGAACAGCTGATTCTAGCTACAATACGGCCCGTTTAGCTACAAAAAAACCAAAAATGCAGACCAAAACCAACTTATGTGGGGCAAGTAAAAAACTAGGGATGTGCCGGGTATCCGGTAGATATCCGGAATCCGGCCTATCCGGCCGTTTTTTGGTTATCCGGCCGCACTCCGGATATCGATTATAGAAGATTCAATTTAGAAATTTTACCCAGATTTTGTATTTTTGTAATCCAATTTAATAGTATATAATTAGTAATCAAAGTTTCCGCATTATCGGGCAACAACCTATTTCTATTTTCAACATAAATGTTACCCGATGCACTAAATACTCTTTCCGAGTTCACTGAGGAAGGTGGCGCGCAGAGATACTTCATTGCCAGTGTAAACAAATTTGGAAATTCTTTGCGGTTATACTTTCACCAAGTTAAGGGATCTTATTGTTTGGATATAAGAGGTAGCTGCAAATATTTCTCTATTTCTAGCTCATAAATCTGCTGCCTTTTTTCATGTACGTTCGCTGCCTTGTCTACCACTCGTTTGGCTATCCATATCTCTAGAAACACTAGAATCAGCATCAGAGCCGTTGGTGATTTCCTTAAAGCATTGCCAAATATCCCCGTGAGCTCGATCTTCGATGGAAACTTTCACTATAGTTCGGCATTTTTCATATGATTCAACTAGTATCTCCATGCTAACTGATTTATAATTTCGAATTAGTTCATCAACAACCCAGTTTTTAACTTTATTGGCGTCAGAAAAAAAACGAGTTTTGAAACGTGGGTCGCAAAATGTTGCGATAGTGAAGCATTGTCGTTGTTGAAACTTTAGTCCTATAATCAAGTAAATTTTTTTATTAATAGTTCTATAAATACTTTTGATAAGTGAATCGCGATTTCATACCTTTTGCGACAGAGTTGCATTGGCTTCAGTTTATCAGGTTTATTCAGTGAAATCGCTGGATAAATTTATCAGAAATGTGTAAACGAGTTTCCATACAAATTTTGACAGTTCATTTATAAAGTTTACACAATTATAAGTTTATACGGTTTACATTGGCTGCGTTTCTTTATACATTCCGGATAATACCATTTCACAGCCGGAATAAACAGAATGCGTTTGAAATATACGTCAACATATCATCAGGAACGTTCTAAAGAATAAATAAACAAAAAAGTTTCTTCCAAACGTTCAGAATGAATAAAAAAATGCAGCCATTGCATTTATAAGCTTTGATGAATACCCTTAGTAGTTTTGACTTTCATCAAATTTGATAGTCGTTTGACATGTGCTGTGGACCGTGTAAAGTGCTGTTTGATCAAAATTATAAACAAAGTGAAAGAACAAGTGCCCGATAAATTAAATAAAAAGAAGAAATGAGCCAGAAAAGAAAATAATTCGACTTAATTTTAGAACTAATAAATTATTTCACAAATCTCCAAAACCTTTTTTGTGGTGATACAACTTCAACAAAAACTGAAATTTTATGGGTT
>NW_016157312.1:95295-98164 GCF_001687245.7 Rhagoletis zephyria | reverse complement strand
GACTGGTACTCCAAGCCTATATCGTCTGGACGAATAATAAATTTTCTGTCATCGCAACCCATGAAATATAAAATTAACGCGGCAAAAAATTTGATAAATAAAATACTGACCATAAGCCACAAACAATTTTTAGATGAAAATACAAAGAAAATCTACAAAATCCTCACAAACGAACAATTACCCCAGTCACCTTATAAAAACTCTAATAGAACAAAAATTAACAGAAGTAAACAACAAAGAAAATAAAATAACACCCACCGCAACAACAACTGAAACAAAACAATACTTTAGCGTTACATACATACCTAAGTTGACGGACAAATTCAACCACAACATAAACGAACATAAGAAAAACATAACTCTGGCGTACAAGTCAAATTGCACACTGTCCACAATCTTCACAAAAACTAAAAGTCCGATCGAAACCTACCAACAAAGCAACGTGGTGTACGAAGTGAAATGCATGGGAGGAGAAAATGTAGACTGCAACAAAATATATATAGGTACAACGAAAAGAACACTGGGAATCCGTTTAGCAGAACACGAAGCGGACATAAGAAAGGAAAAGAAAAACACAGCACTCGCACAACATATGTTAGAAAACAGTCACACAGCTGATCTTGCAAACGCCAGAATAATAGATGTAGAAAAGAGAGAGAGGACAAGATACACACTAGAGAGCCTTCGCATATTAGAGA
Source organism: Rhagoletis zephyria (assembly GCF_001687245.7). NCBI lineage: Eukaryota > Metazoa > Arthropoda > Insecta > Diptera > Tephritidae > Rhagoletis > Rhagoletis zephyria. The sequence continues at coordinate 97,466 of NW_016157312.1, read as the reverse complement.
ATAGAAAAAGAACGATGAATACAAAAGAAGACACAGATGATATTGCGGCTACTTATTTATTATGTTTGTGACAAGAAAATCAGTATGACAAGTGTACCAAACGATAATGGTACAATGCTCTAGCTTTTAAGTGTTTATGTTTTAGTGTTTATATGTTTATGTGTTTATATGTTAACAAATATACGTATATGAGAGTAAGTGTATATATTTGCTGCGTGATAAATTCAAATATTGAGACTTTATTAACTACATGTTCCATGTAACTTTTGTTCCTAATTGTTTTTGTTTGTATCTTCTTTTGTTTGTTAATCTAAAATAAAGATTGGCCCCTGAGGATGCTAAGGAGTTTAGCGAAACGTAGGGCAAAGCAGTGAAGAAAACACGTTGTTTTTATCAAAGCATACCGCGGACTGAAAATCGCTTAGTTATTCACTTGCTTATGCAACAATAGGTTCTTTCCCGTACGCAACGCGGGATCCCGCGAGTGCACAAAGCAGCAGGGAAATCATTCCCGTACTCAGAAAATGGGTAATAGAGAGCGAAAATTGTAACGTATTGGATCGTAAGTGTCTTCTTCTTGCTGCCCGAAACAGCCTGGACTTTTTCTTCGGGTGAAATTGGATCCATTGTCAACATGCATATCAGCTGTTTTGTGTTTACATGTATTTTTAATCTTTATAAACTGTTTTTATTAATAAAATCAAATTTGTGAAACCAAAATTAAATTTCCAAGTGTTTGCAGTGGTGGTGTTTTGCGTTTCCGTACTTCTGCGCATTGTTCCACTTTTAAGAGCAAATTTTTCGCTTATTCACTAATTACCGGATCCGGCCCAGGTTGTACGGGAAAGATCCTAATAATATAAAGAAAGCACTGCCGAGCGCAAACAGCGATAGGGCATAACGGTAAAAAGTAACGATACTTCTTATGCGGCGTACACGTAAAATTTACGTATACATATTAAGAATGCAGGCTTAAATACGCCTGGCGGTGATGGATGGGCGAAAAGAAGAAGGTCTGAGGTATACACATACAGTGACGGGCAAAACTGTAACATGGTGTAACACTTTTTACTTCAGTCATCGCTATCTTTCCAAGTTCTAACGACTTTCATACTTTTGTTGTATGTTATTATTGGTACACCTGCACTTCCTCTCTCATAATGATTTTAAGTCAATCCAACAACAATAATAAAACCAGCAGACAAAAATGTTAATTAAGGCAGATGTTACAGTTTTGCACTCATATATTTTTAAGAACTTAACAATTTTAACGAGAAAAAAGGACTACTAACACAATGTTCAGTACCATTTTGCTTGTTTTAGTTACTGGGTGCGATTTGGCATACCTTATTTTTATCTCTGTAAAACTTCTGGAGGTATATCCTCCATATATCCTCTGTTTGCTTCCACAGCTCATGTACTCGATTATACGGACTTGGATACTTTATAAGCTGTGCTTCTAGTTGATTTCACAAATTCTCGATGAGATTTATGTCCGCGGATTGTGGAGGTTATTTCAAATTAGCAAATTTTTTATTTTGTATCCAGTCTTTGCGAACATATGCGGTATGTTTTGGGTGATTTTTCAGCAGAAACTTTCATTTTTCGACTACATCTTGCAAATTTTGTTGAAATATGAACAGATACTGTTCCTTACGCATAATGCGTACTAACGGACCCACAAAACTGTTTAAATACAACCCCAAACTATTATTGACCGACCACAGTGATTCACAGTTTGCCTCACATGTGGCGCATGGGCTTAATTTGGGTCTTTGATCCAATACCATGCCCGGCCATCTGATTGAAAGCAATTAATTGAGTCTTGTCAGACCAAATAACCTTCAATTGAAACTTAAAACAAGTAAGAAAGTCTAAGTTCGGGCGGAGCCGAACATTAAATACCCGGCGCAAGTATTAAATATATGTTTTCCTCCTTTCCGAAAGCTACCGCTACATGATAAGCCGGGGTGTATACATTTTAAGTAAATTAGCGTCCTTAAATTTCGAAATATTGAAATTTCAAGCATTTCTGAAATTTACCGTTATATGAAAAGCGGCCTCAATTTTAGTCCGATTTCAACAATTTTCAACGGTTTGCTTTTATGTGGCAAGCACAATAACCATACCGAGCTTGGTACAAATTGCTAGAACGGTTAGCGAGATACATA
>NW_016157312.1:73972-94242 GCF_001687245.7 Rhagoletis zephyria | reverse complement strand
GACGGACGGACAGACAGTCACCGCTTAATCGATTTCTCTTTTCATTCTGATCATTTATGTATACATTTGTCTATATCTATCTCGATTCGTTTTGCCTGTTACAAACAACCGTTATGTGAACAAAGTTATAATACCCTTGTGCACAAGTGCGCTCGGGTATAAATATGTTTTTTATTGCATTGAGTCAAACCACGCCAACTGGGTCAATGAAATTTCATTGATTTTCTGGAAAGTGAAGACAATTGTGGACATCTGTAGATAATTATAGAACAAAAATACACTTTGGACGGTTTTTCGAAATTGCACTTCGTTTTGTTTTTTTTTGTTATTATAAGAATATTGCAATTTTTGAGAGAAAAATTCGTAACTCGCGACCCATTTGATGAACTTTTTTTTGAGAGTTGCTGAAGCTTTTCCCTTTACAATAAAAAGATTTGCAGAATAAAATTTGCAAAACAATTAATTCTTAATAACAATAATTTAAACAATTGCAATTATTTATATATTCTAGGCCCGCGATTGCAGTGAAATTGTGGCACAATATACTCTAAACTCTTGTTTTTAAATTCCAAAAAGAAAAAAATTGGTCTTTCCAATTTTGACAGTCGCTATCGATTTTTTTCTCAAGTTGTAAATAAACATTGATGTTTCAAGTTATACGTTAAATAATGTACGTTTTTGTATAATTATTCATTAACTAAAATAAAATGCTATCACTCACACAAGCTTACATGAAAATAACTATTTACTCAAGGCTTAAAGGTGAGAAAAAAATCGATAGCGACTGTCAAAATTGAAAGACCAATTTTTCTTTTTGGAATTTAAAAACAAGAGTTTAGAGTATATTGTGCCAAAATTTCACTGCAATCGCGGGCCTAGAATATATAAATAATTGCAATTGTTTAAATTATTGTTATTAAGAATTAATTGTTTTGCAAATTTTATTCTGCAAATCTTTTTATTGTAAAGGGAAAAGCTTCAGCAACTCTCAAAAAAAAGTTCATCAAATGGGTCGCGAGTTACGAATTTTTCTCTCAAAAATTGCAATATTCTTATAATAACAAAAAAAAACAAAACGAAGTGCAATTTCGAAAAACCGTCCAAAGTGTATTTTTGTTCTATAATTATCTACAGATTCCCACAATTGTCTTCACTTTCCAGAAAATCAATGAAAATTCATTGACACAGTTGGCGTGGTTTGACTCATTCTGAAAGGCCTAACATATCCCAATAGGCAACGGTCCGGTTTTCGGGCGACACAGCAAAATGCTACCACTCTCGCACATATATTTTGGTCAAATTCGCTTATTTCTTCTTTTATGATGCCTTTGCGCCAATTTGGCATTTCGTTGCCTCGCTGTCTACTGATTTGCATTAAAGTTTAATACCTTAAGCGCTTCTGTAATAGTGGCTGCATCGCTACTTGCTGCTAGGTTCACAAGATATTGGACTGTAATTGTTGCGGCGAATTGCGTATGAAACTCGTTTTTGTTTACTATTCACTAACAATAGCGCTAAATTTGTACAATAATTATTGCGGGTAAAGCGTTAGATAAACTACGAAATATTAAGCGGGTGAACTTCGCGGAGATTGCGGAAAAACGATGCTTAGCGAGCGGGTATTAACTAACTAGTGATTATAAATGTGCAAAAATGTACAAACCAAAAAGGGCATAACAAAAAGAACGTCAAAGTCGTTAACCCGTATGCGCTTACATTGCTGACATTAACCATTATGTGATCATACAACTAATAAACTTGAGAAAATGCATACATGAACTCAACATAGCGCCGCGCTTGAACTATCTTGATACGTTCAATATAAAAGTTACAAATGCATAAACAATTTAATACTGGCAAAAATTCAAATCAAAATTATAGATAAGTTAGTATATACTAGACTTCTTCATGAAATATATCTCCTTTCGTTGGTAAGAGGCAGAGCTTAACTATGGGCCGAATTAGTTCGCCTTGCGGTGTCTTCAACGTAACCACTCTTACGCGCCCATCAACACCAGGATGGCATTTAGTAACTCTTGCCAGCGCCCACTTCGTCGGAGGGGTAGGCTCGTTGCAGACCGCAACCACATCACCTTCTTCGATGTTGCGCGAGGAACGAAACCACTTGGTGCGACGCTGTAGACTGACGAGATACTCGTCTCTCCAACGGCGCCAGAAATGTCGCCTCATGGCAGGAATAGTTTGCCACCGCTGACGAAGATTTCCACAGAACCCTTGACCCTCAGGTTCTGGGATTGGCTTCAGTGGTTCGCCAATAACAAAATGACCAGGAGTTAGGACCTCTAAGTCATCAGCAGCTGCAGAGTTGTCACAGAGCGGGCGGGAGTTTACGCAGGCTTCCACTTCTGTAAACAGCGTGTTGAACTCTTCATAGGACAGTAGAGTTGCACCCAGTACGCGTTTAAGGTGATACTTAATGCGCTTGACGCCTGTTTCCCAGTATCCACCCATATGAGGTGCAGACGGAGGGTTGAAACGCCACTCGATGTTTGAGTCGGCAAAGAACGAACGTAGTTTAGCATCTGCCATGCACCGCTGGAATGCAATTCGAAGTTCTTTCTCAGCGCCGACGAAATTCGTGCCGTTGTCAGACGACATGACTCTGCAGTAGCCCCGGCGGCTTATGAATCTTTTGAGCGCATTCAGAAACGCTGGTGTTGACAGGTCTCCAACAAACTCCAAGTGCATGGCACCAGTGCACATGCATACAAATGAGCAAATGTAGCCCTTGGTCGCCTTCGCTCCTCTACCATGGGTGAACTTATATAAGTAAGGTCCAGCGAAGTCGACAGCGGTGCGGGTAAAGCAACGAGCGTAGGTGGTACGAGTTGCAGGTAAATCTCCCATAGATTGTGTGGCGAGATTGCGGTTTAAACGGGTGCATTTCACGCATTTATGATATATGCTACGTATAAGGCTGCGAGCACCAATAAGCCAGTATCGGCGTTGCAAGACGGTCTGCATAATGCGGGGTCCAGAGTGTAACGTGAACTCGTGAATATCGTGGACGATTAATTTTGCAAGTGGAGAGTTTTTTGGTAGGATGACTGGGTGCCTTACATCAGGAGTAACTGCAGCATGCTTCAAACGACCTCCAACACGCAAGACATTTTTCTCATCGAGGTATGGCTGCAAGCGCAAAAGACTGCTGCGAAGCGGGATTGGCCTTTTTGCGCTGCAAAGAGAGATTTCGTTAGAAAAATAGAATGATTGGGTATACCTGATCAGGCGCAGTTCAGCTTCGGATAACTCTTGACAACTCGGAGGACCGAATCGCCTAGCAGCATTGAGCCGAGTATTCACTCGAGCGTTGACAAAGAACCTTAGCACGTAAGCGATGATACGGCGCAGTTTGGAAAACCACGAATACTTCAGCGTTATAGGCCAATGCTCGTTTGAGCTCGTAACATGAGCAACGACTTTGCTTCGAACGCCTATCTCGGTTGTGTGCTGTTTAGACGAGGTTTGTTTCCAGAACTGGTCAGTGCTCTTCAAGAATTCGGGGCCCGTCCACCACAGTTGTTGATGCTGCAGCTCAGATGGAGTTATACCTCTCGAGGCACAATCGGCTGGATTCAGTTCCGAGCGGACATGGTTCCAACACTCAGGAGGAAGAATTTCCTGAATGTCAGCGACCCGATTGGCGATGAACGTCAGCCATTTGCTAGGATGCGCTTGTATCCACGCCAACGTGATTGTGGAGTCCGTCCAGGCATACAGCGGATAGCGGAGATCGTCCCAACTGTGTAACACGCTTTGCACCAACTTAGCAGCGAGATGCGCAGCGCATAGTTCTAGACGGGGCAGCGTTGTTGTTTTAAGCGGCGCTACTTTGGACTTCGACGAGATCAGCGCAACAGTGACCCGGCCGTCGGGTTGCAAGGTGCGCGCGTACATAACGGCGGCGTAAGCTCGTTCGGACGCGTCAGCAAAGATATGCAGCTCAGTGAGTGACCCAGTTGCACCTGAGCCAATCCAGCGAGTTACCTTCAAGTTCGAAAGAAGTTGCAGCTCCGAGCGATGTGCCAACCACTTCATTGCAGTAGAGTCAGGAATGACGTCATCCCAACCAACATTGTTACGCCAAATCTCCTGGAACCACATTTTCGATCTTATCGTCGCTGGAGCGAGCAGTCCCAGAGGATCGAAAAGCGTGCTAGCATCAGATAGAAAGGTTCTCTTCGTTAAAATAGCGGGTGGCTTCTTCAAATTAACCACGAACGTTAGGTAATCCTCTGCTGTATTCCACACTAGACCCAAAGCGTGGACATTCTCACCGTCGACTAAGTAGTGAGATATTGTTTTCGATGCATTTGATATTTTTTCGCAAAGTTCCGCACAATTCGATGCCCACTTTCGAAGCTCGAAGCCACCTTCTTTCAGGATTTCGGAGACATTTTGCTGTAAAAGTAGCAGCTCTTCTTTGGACGATGTACCAGTGATGAGATCGTCCATGTAAAAGTCTTTGTGGATGACAGCAGAAGCTTTCTCACAAATGTGCGAATATTTTGCGGTTTGTTGTAGCGATCTCACAGCTAGATGAGACGCGGCTGCCACGCCGTAAGTTACGCGCAGCATACGATAGTCTTGTATGGGTAAACTCGGATCTCGACGCCATACAATTCGCTGTAGATCAATGTGCTTCGGTGCTACGCATATTTGGCGGTACATTTTCGCAATGTCCGCGGTCAGTGCATAGCGATGCGTTCTAAAACGCGTTAAAATTGAAAATAAGTCCTGCTGCAGTTGAGGACCGACAAATAATGCGTCGTTCAGCGAATTTCCGGTGGCCGTTTTAGCCGACGCGTTGAAAACGACCCTCAGCTTAGTGGTAACGCTCGAATCCTTTACAACAGGGTGATGCGGCATGTAAAACATTTGATTCGTTGATTCTGGTGCGAGCTCCATATGATTCATGTCGAGAAGTTCCTGCATGAACTCATTGTAGCGTAGCCGCAGGTCGTCGTCCCGAGCAAGGCGCCTCTCGATGCGTAGTAGGCTTTGGACAGCATAACTTCGCGAATCGCCCAGAAGTACGTCGGTCTTCAGCGGCAGTTCAACTACAAAGCGACCGTCAGGTGCTCTTTGGTGCGTTGTTTCGAAGAGTTCTTCGCAGTGACGCTCTTCGTATGTGAGGTGGGTCTTTTGCGGAGCTTCTTCTAACTCCCACAGTCTAGTAAGAGCTCTATCCAACTGGACATCGCAGTGCAGCGACTGTAGGCGAGGTGCAGCAGGTTCTATTCCGTCGACGCTTCCAAATAGCGTCCAACCAAAGACAGTGCGCTGAGTCATCGGCGTACCAGGTGGACCCTTACGGACTTCTGAGCAAAGGAGCTGTTGCATGACGTCCATACCAACCAGAATGTCGATACGCCCGGGTTTCATGAACTGCGGATCGGCTAAGAATAAGCCTTGCACATGCGGCCACGCTAAAACTGACAAAGTCTGTGTGGGAAAGTCGCTTGTAATCTTGGGTAAGATTAACGCGTTGATAGGGAAGCATTCATCTAAACAATAAGACGACAATGAAAGTAATACCTCACCTCTAGAGCGGCCTCCTTGCGACGAACCGATGCCAGTAATGGATACTGCGGACGCTTTTCGTGGTAGACCTAGACGTTGTACACATGCCTCAGTTACGAAGGACGCATGCGAGCCGGAATCAAACAGCAAGCGCGCGGTTTGCCAATGACCACAACAATCGCGGACTTTGACTAGGGCGGTAGCCAATAGCACAGTTCTGTCTTTTGGACGCGGCGGGTTGGAGCTAGCATTCAAATACGAGGATGTCCATGCAGCAGCGGAGCCTGTGGACGAGGCGATAGCGGATGAAGTGTTTGTGTTTGATTGTAGTGCGGCATTCGGTGCGAGAGGGGATGGCGTGACAGGAGACGCATTGTTGACAAAATGAGCGGTGGTTGTGACGTTAGTTGTAGAGGAGGCATTATGCAGCAGCGTGTGATGACGTTGCTGGCAGATCCTGCATGCAGAGGAGCTATTACATTTTGCCTTGTAATGACCGGAGCTTAAGCAGTTCGTACACACGCGCGCTTCTCTGACAAACTTCGATTTCGCGTTTGAGTCCAGGTTGCGAAACTTATCACAACTATATATTTTGTGAGGACCTTTACAATAGGTACAACCTGAGCTGTTTTGTTCCTGCACTGCGTGAAACACATTCGTGGACTTGCTCGCTGAAGTGGTTTTACCCTTGGTGGGTAGTGAAGTTGACGACGAAAGCATGGCCAGAGACCGACACCTAACTTCCAAAAACGTGGACAGCTGCTCGAACGACGGAGGCTCATCACTGACGAGTGATAGCTCCCACTGTTTACGCGTCTCGAATGCTAATTTGTTTACTACTTCGTGTACCAACCAATCGTCCCAAAACTCTACTGGTCGACCTAAAGCCTTAAGTTCGCGTATGTGTTGTTGAAATGCGTCGATTACACTTTTTATTGTGTCGGCAGTATCAGTAGTAGCCTTTTTAACATCGGCCATAGCTCTGAGATGCCCTTCCACTATTACCCGCATGACCTTAAAGCGCGATTTCAAAAGGTCCCAAGCTTCATCGTAATTAGCGTCACATATTTTGAAGCCACTTATAATTTTTAAAGCGTCACCTTTCAGACAACTTCGGAGATAGTGCAGCTTTTGTCCGTGCGACAATGCGGTATTACTATCCACCAGCGAAGAAAATGCATCAAAAAAACCAATCCATTTTGGGCAGACGTATCGATGCAGACACTGGCATTTGAGCGGGCGAGGGGTATGATTCGGTACGACACTTCTGTACGCGATTAAAATTGGCTAAAGCCGTAGAATACCAAGTCTCGGCTTGAATTCGCACATTTTCTTCGACCTCTGTATTATCACTTCCGCACGAGAGTTCTACCGCGTCATGAGCGGTATTGAAACGAGCCCACTGTTCGTTAAGGAGTTGCAGATAACTTTTAACACTTTCTGCGTCCATTAAAAATGCTTCGTCAGTGCTCTTAGCCATATATCGCTTAATGGCATTGAGCGCAGAATCGCGCGTTTTAACGAAGTTCGACATTTTTCGTTTTGCTTTTGACGAGTCGTTCGTAGGTCACAAATTTAATATTTGGCACTTGCAAAGGACAATTGAAGGACGCGTTAGGTTTATAGAGGTTCTTAAGGTTAAAGGAAGGACGACCGCACCAATGTAACAAGCGAGTTAATGCGCTGAAATCGGCTCTATTTGTCTAAAATCCACGCACGGTATTTTTTAGCCTTAAAGTAACTTGCCGTAATTGCAAGTAGCACTTTTGTGTTTAGCAGGGATCGCAATTATAGCTCTAGTATTTTGTTTTAGTTCACTTGCGGGTAGCCCTCTGTTTTCTTTAGTTTTTATTTGCGGATTATAAACTCTAGACTTTTTCTCGTACGTATGTATGTATGCACGTATATTTAATATTCACACAAACTAGCAAGCGGAATTAGCAAATCCGGACCGAAGGACCAGCATATGTTGCGGCGAATTGCGTATGAAACTCGTCTTTGTTCCAAATTAAAAGCGTTTGATAAAGATTAAATTCAAGTGTCTTTATTCACTAACAATAGCGCTAAATTTGTACAATAATTATTGCAGGTAAAGCGTTAGATAAACTACGAAATATTAAGCGGGCGAACTTCGCGGAGATTGCGGAAAAAACGATGCTTAGCGAGCGGGTATTAACTAACTAGTGATTATAAATGTGCAAAAATGTACAAACCAAAAAGGGCATAACAAAAAGAACGTCAAAGTCGTTAACCCGTATGCGCTTACATTGCTGACATTAACCATTATGTGATCATACAACTAATAAACTTGAGAAAATGCATACATGAACTCAACGGTAATATTTTTTGATAGACTTCCTTTGCCCTTGGGAACACTTTAGGCTATATTTTTTATCAATCTAAATATTCTCAAGTAGCAAACTCCACAATTTTTTGCCACTTTCCTGCGGTCCCGCCTTTCCACTGTAAATCTATTATTTACATTTATGGTTCCTGATTAACTATATTATTTACTGGTGATTACTTCTTCAATAAATTACAATACAGAAAAAAGTCATCTAACTTCCAACTAAGTAAAAAATAACTGTAAAATGCAAAACTGAGAGTGAGTGCAAAACTGTAACATTTGCCTTAATTTACATTTTTGTCTGCTGGGTTTTTTATTGTTGTTGTATTGACTTCAAATCGTTATGAGAGAGGGAGTAGGGATGTACCAACAAGAATATACAACAAAAGGATGAAAGTCGTCAGAACTTGGAAACATAGCGGTGGGTGAATTAAAAAGTGTTACACCATGTTACAGTTTTGCTCGTCACTGTACATGCATGGTTCTCTATGGTCTCCACAGATTCGAATGAACTATTTTAATTTAAAGAAAATAGAAAATATAGAATAGAATAGAGAAAATAGAATAGAGCAAAATAAAAGAAAAAGTTAAGTTACTGGAGTAATTTATGTCGCTTTTAATACATTTTTGTAATAATATTGTAGGTTGAAAACAAGGGTGGTCTACTTTTTCCTACAGTCTTACCCATCAAATCCCACCAGAACGGGCCGTTTTGACCCACTGTTTAAAAAATGGCTTATAGATGGTTAAGATTTCCATAAAATTATAAACGACTAATTTTCACCAAAAAGGAGGAACTTTAGCCCTGTGTAGAAAACATTGCGATTCAATGGAGCAAAACCTTTCTGGGGTTTGACCACCACTTATGAATGCTAACGTGATATTCACACAGACACCTAGTACTTGAATACCTCTGTGGGACCCCAGAATAAAATAACTTACGAATTTAAAAATTAGCAAAAAAGAGGTTTTGCTTTTTATTAAAAAATCTCTTTAAAAAGTATTCAACTCTTATAAAGAAAAAAATACATAAATACAAAATCAACTTGTTTTGGTTTTATCTCTAACAATTGGGGAGTTAGATGCAATAAGGGCACTTCTGTTAAAACTGATTTCTGAGATATTAGCGTTAAAGTTTATTTTTGTTGTAGAATATAAAAAAGTAGTATTGTTGTGGTATTGAAAAAAATTGACTACTACGTAAAAAAATCGGCAGATTACAGTGTCGGACCCTAATTTAACTGCAATAAACACTTTCGATCAAAAAACGTGTTTCTCATGTTTTTTCGGGGTTACACTTTTTTTGAAAAATAAAAGAGATCATATTCCCATTAAGGGGTCCGAATTAGGTAAAAAACTCTTTTAAAAATGTAATTTTCATTTCGTAAAATATCGAGTAGAGTTGTTCCTTCGAACGATGTATTTCAACGTGCATATATCATGAAAATTTTGTACTAAATTCCTTAGGCGCCGAACGCCGCCGCCGCGTCAATATTTTCGTAACTCGGCGACGGCGCGTGAGGAATGACAAAAAACGGCATGACGGCGGCGTGACTCGCTTTACAAAAGCATTTGTTTTAATCGGCAAAGAACTGGCCGATGCTTCGGCCGATTAAATCCTGAATATAAATTGATTTCAAGAACAAATGCTTTTATAAACTTTTATAACAACAAAAGAAAAACATAATCAAATAACTAACCGTCTAACCTGTGAAAATACGTACGCTAGGAGTAAAAACATTTTGACCGTGTGTAGACGGCATCAACATAAACGGTGAGAAATGGTACAAAAGAAGTGCAAAGCAGATGCAAACCGCACCCACCACTGCAACTACTCCCTAGCAGGGGAAGCCTGAGACCTGTGGATGCACACAGGGTCTAAGGGAAGATTTTGGATTTCACCAGAGCACAATCTGTGATATAGAGACCAAAACCAAACTTCGAAAAGTATACTGTTATGAAACGCACTTGAATATGTCAATTTTGGCGTTAACCGTTATGACCGCCTACAGATGGTCATCAGAAAAAACTGTAAATATACATATAATTTTTGCTTAATTCACAATAACACACTGAATTATGAAATTAAATAATGTTTCCTACTTACTATAAAGTTTTCAAGTCTTAATAAATACCGGAACTAAAAAATCACTACTTATGACAGTAATTTATTTCACCTATCACACTGACTCACAACTTTAATTGTAAAAAGAGCATATTAGTCTAAATTCACAAAGCACATAACCACTGAGCCGCGTTGTTATGTGTTTTAATATTGCTATATAATTTTAGTAAGATTTATTAGCAAAAAAACAATAACCGTCTACCGACGGTTATAATGGTTAGAAGGCTAAATAACATAACCTCATTCAAGAATCGGCCAAAAACGGCCGATGCCGATTCTTTTGGCCGATACTAGCCTCGGCATCGGCCGATTCATCGGTCGGACTCTAACAGGTAACACGTTTTTCAATCGAAAGCGTTTATTACAGTTAAATTAAAACTTTACCGCCAATATCTCAGAAAGCAGTTTGCATCTAACTCCTCAATTATTGGAGATAAAACAAAGAGAAGTTGATCTTCCTGAATATTTTTTTAAATATTTTAAACAGACTTTTAATAAAAAGCAACCCCTTTTTTGCTAATTTTTACTAGGTGGCTGTGTGAGAATTACGTAAGCATTCTTAAGTGGCAGTCAAACCCCAGGAAGGTTCTGCTCCCCCGTATCGCAATGTTTTCTACACAGGGTTAAAGTTCCTCCTTTTTGGTAAAAATTAGTATTATTTTTCATTACATTTGGTCCTCTTTAGAACATTTTTGGTTGAAATTTTAACCATTTATAAGCAATTTTTTTAACAGTGGGTCAAAAAGGCCCGTTCTGGTGAGAGTTGATGTGTTAAACTGTTGGAAAAAAGTAGACCAACCTTGTTTTCAATATATAACCTGCAAAAAATCGTAAGAACTCTGTAATTTAACATAACGGTTGATAAGATTATTGCAAAAATTTATTAATAGCGACATAAATTACCCCAGTAACTTAAATTTTAAAAATTTTTTTTTATTTCTTTAAATTTAAATAGTACATACGGATCTGCAGAGAACATAGAGAACCATGTATGTATATATATACCTCAGACCTTCTTCTGTTCGCCCGTCCATCAGCGCCAGAGACTGAACATTTTAATTCAATTAGGAAATAACATAATTTAAATTTAAAAATAATTCAGAGAATGAATTATCTATAATTATAATCGGAATTGGCATGGCGAATGCCTAACGCTGACGAGAGCACATGATAAGATTAGTAGCTTTATGTCTGTTTGGAATCTACCTTATGGGCTGTAGCGCCGGCGTTTCCAGACGCGCCGGCGTCGCCGCCGCTGACGAAAAGCCTGTCGGCGTAAACCTCTAGTTTGTATGTAATATGTATGATAATAATATGATAATACGTCAATTGAACTAAATAAACTGAATGAGAGCTAGTTCACTAAGGTGAGCGTACTACAACTGAACGGTTCACTCAAAAGAACTAAACTGCCTAACTCTACTTGCTGTGTGCATGAATATTTACATATATACATTCATAAATATATTTACGTACGCACATAAGTACATGCATACATACCAAAAAAGGAAAAAAACAAAAGCTCACATAAGCTCGCGCCCACCTTTTTTATATTTGGTAGCAGTTTATCCGCAATAGGCTATTTCCATTTGCATTGCTGCCAACTTTCTTATCTAATCATAGAAGCAATAAGTACCATTACCAAAAGAAACGGGCACTGGCATACTTACGCTTAGGGGCAATTTCAAATGAATATTTTAACGGCACTTAAGTTTAATTGTGGATTGTAAATGCCATTTAGCTTTCGTTTGGTTTCAGATCTACTTTGTTTAAATATGCCAAACCATTGGCAGCACTGCTGCTTGTTCCTGGAAATTATTGTTGCATTTGCTTGTTTGTTTTCATTTTCTGCTGAACAGCTGATTGTTTTTTGGTGGGATTGATTAAACAACCTACCAATCAATCTTAGTTATTTGGTACAAATACAGGGTAGCATATCTCTTATTTAAATAGCCAATATTGGCCATTTAAGTGCATATTAAATGTATGATCTGAAAATGAATAGTGCAAGTTAATCAAAAATCTCTACTTAAGTGGGCCATCTGAAATTGGGCCTTAGAAGTGTACAGTATTGTCTTCGTCTCAAACTCGTGTATTGATTGTCGTAGTCATTGAAGTTTAGTGTACAGAGAATACAGAGAATAAAGAAACAGCTATGCACAAAACCATTGTTCACTGTTGAATAAAGACAATAGTGTAAAGAGTACAATGTAAATACTGTACACTTCATATTGTACACCACAGTATATACAGTAATAAACCTTTTCGCAGTTTTTCACCATTTGGTCCCCGAGGAGTACTTTTGGGTTGTGTGCAGCGTTTTCGTTTTGCGCGCACGGCAACACTTACTGTGGGGGAATTTCGCTTCATGATTAGAAAAAGTTCTTTTCGAGGATAAAATATACATAATTATGTGTTATTTATGAACAAAATGTAGGTTAAGTATAATATTCATCTTTAATGTATGCTAATATTCATGCTTAATGAAGGATAACATCATTCGTAATAGCATAATCAACGCTTGTGTTTTATAAACTGAAAAACTCAACATGATGAGTAGATTTAAGTGAGCCTCACATGCCATTGCCTCTGGCTACAAGCTAAATATCTGAATATTAGAAAATAAATAGCAATCATCTATTAAAATTATAAGAAAAGTGTTTGTTTACAAATTCACCTGCTCTTCTCGCAATTTCTAAAAGAAATAGAAGTTCACCACGCGGAGAATCGTCAAAGAATGTGAACCGGAGCTGCATTTTACGTAAAGTTACTAGCGTTTTCAGCATTTAACAGTTCATTATCAAGTACGGTGTAATATAACAACACTATTACACACTATTACATAGTCATGACTTGTGCCACTCTGCCATAGTATGGTTGTTGCTCCCTTTTATAACACAGTAATTTTGTATACAACTCTGAATCAACAAAATTCATGCTCCTTCTCATTATCAACCGTGATCAGATTTTATTCCCGAGGAGTACTCGAAAAGGTTTATTACTGTATATACTGTGGTGTACACATTGCCATTTGCTCTACCGCAGAACTCCACAGGCAAAAACAGATGGCCTACCAAGTGTCATTTTGACGAGCAATATGATTGAAAGTTTTTGTGTGTGGGCACTTTGATGTCTAGATAAATATAAGCATTTGCCGCATGAAACCCCCAGACAACATTATCTCAATTTCCACTTTTAAAAATATTTACATCTTAAAAAAACTTGCTTAATAGTTTCCTAAAACGTAAACATAATTAATCCAATAGGGAATAGATCTTGTTTTGATTTCATATCAAAATTTCACTACATACGCTACAGCAGAAATGTACGACACGCCATTTCTTTAAATGAAATTAATTGCTGCTTTATGTATGTTTGTACATATGTAGGCTTATACTAAATGTGAGCAAACAACATTTTGCTTGCATAGTCTTCTGTTCTCTTTTCACTGCAAGTTGAATTATTTTAGTATCTATTGCAAAATTTTATACAGGCAAGACTAAATAGTATAAAATAAATTTAAAAAAAAAAAGTTTTTAATGTACCATGCTTTTATAAATGGACTAAAATTAGAAAACAATATTTCTCAATCCAATAGAACTTGTTTTGATAACTTTTGATTTTGAAATTTTAGCAAAAGTAATTATAAACAATTAATGAGATTGAAGATGAAAAGCGTGGGGCGCATGTAATAGGCCTGATTTGAGATTGAAGAGTAATATATGTATGTATGTGGGTATATTAATACGACCGCTTAAAATCGATCTCAAATTTGTACTTTCGCTGTAGAAATTTTNAGAAAACAATATTTCTCAATCCAATAGAACTTGTTTTGATAACTTTTGATTTTGAAATTTTAGCAAAAGTAATTATAAACAATTAATGAGATTGAAGATGAAAAGCGTGGGGCGCATGTAATAGGCCTGATTTGAGATTGAAGAGTAATATATGTATGTATGTGGGTATATTAATACGACCGCTTAAAATCGATCTCAAATTTGTACTTTCGCTGTAGAAATTTTAGGTCTATGTTATGTATGTAGTTTGAATATTGTCAATTAAATCTAATGCTTTGTATTGCATGCGCTCCACGTTTTTCGTTTTAAATCTCATAAATTTAGGGTACTCACAGTTTACTTCTAAAGTTAAAAGGTGGCAACTTTAACAAGATAACACACTCGAACTGTGAGCAACCCTTATGTTTAAATAAAGTATTAAGTTGATCAACAATACCACGCATTGCTAGACCGTTTGCCTTTCACGCGTTTGTGTTTAGAGAGCATCAACAAACCACATACATATTTCTCTCTATTCTCTCTTCTCTTTTTTATACTCAGCTAGCACAGCGCAAAAATAAAAAAAAAATAACCTTTGCCAGCTCCAGGCAGGCGCAAAGAGAAACTTATGTACAAGCAGCGCTGCGCCCAAAGCGAAATTCATGTATGTATGTACAAGCAGCGATAGATGCCAGTTTAACACAGAACATAAACATGAGACAAAGTCTAGTAATTTTGCCCAAAAGTGTTATCTCTAATTAGTATGGGAACCAACAACAAACAAAGTTACCACATGGTAAAATGTTTTAAAGTTACCAGGTGGCAAAATTAACACAGTAGACAATATAGAACTGTGAGTACCCTAATTGTTTATAATGACTTTTGGTAAAATTTCAAAATCAAAAGTTATCAAAACAAATTCTATGGGACTGAGATATATTATTTTATTATTACAACGCTTTTATCAACTTGCAGTGTTGTATGTCCAGACCGCTTCGAATGTTGTATGTCCAGACCACGAATATACTAGCTGCATTTTTTTGTAAGTGAGCGACAAAAGAACGCTACTTAAGCAACCCTGTTGGTAGCTGGCAAGAAAATGTGATTAGTTTAACGGGATTTAGATACAAAAACCAATTTAAATGAGTAATTATGCGAGGTATTTGCGTAATATATATACTCTTTTAAAATATAAGTCACGTATAAAAGGAAGCAAAAATTTCCCTCTCCACTTTCCTATTAATAATTCACAATAGAGCAGTTTTTTCACTTACCAGCACTAGCCCTCAGGTCGCGTATTTTCTAACCGTCCTGGCTGAGCTCGGATAAATAGCCGAGTTTGTGTTGTTGCTTTGCGTGTATTTCGTCATTTAAGCGACTGTTCTTTTGTAGCTCGGTTGCTAAAGAATGCACCTACTATAAATGTAGCAAAGCTATTTATGGGAAATTCGAGATATCAACCTAGTCTAGATATCAACCTCGTTGTAGGCATCATATCAAGGAGATACAATTAGAAGACTCTAGATGGGGCCCGCCAGAAGAAGTTAAATATTGCGCCTAAATATATGCACTATTTATATACGTCACAGCGGAAATGGACGATACGCCATTTCTTTAAATGAAATAAACTGCTGCTATATGTATGTATGTACATATGTTCCCACCAGCAAAAAGTTTCACTTCTGAAAAAAGTAAGCGAGTTAGTAATAGGTCGCGGGCCAGGGAACGAGGTCATTTCGTTCTAAGAGAAACATATTTTTTGTTTTTGTCCTTTTCAAGAAATTTTAATACTAAATTCATACGAACCAGTGTAGCGCTCAACTGATGGAATCATATCCCTGCATATGCGAGTTGCTGATTTCTGAACTTCCTATCAAGATGCTCCTGCATACGCGAGTCAGATATGCAAACTGATACACTGATATTCCCAGGTTTGCAATTTTGTAAGATATGAATTTCGTAGGACATTGGACGTGTTAAAATTCACCAAAGAATTCAGTGTTAGGCCCTCACTTTTGCTATTTGTTATGGGTTACTGTTCGCCGCACAAAATATAAATGTTTTATTCTTCGACGTATTAGCTGAAATACAATGCCGGCGAACGGCGAACTCACCACAGCGAAATTCGCGCTGTCAAAATTAGAACACCCGCAAGCATATGAAATTGAACACAGCCAAAGCGAAATGCGAAGTTCGCTTGGCGGCGTTTCATGGCGATAGATTTATTTCTATCGCTCTGCTGGGCGATGACAGCTGTGCGTGCCAAAGGTGGCCGTATTTGTTTTGTGCTTTCAAAGTTTAAAAAGAAAACAACCTAAACACGATTTTTTTTTTGTTGTTTGAAAAATATAGTTGTGGATTCGTTAAATCTGGCTTGAAACAAATTATTTATAATAATCTTTCTTTGTTTTACATTTATATTTGTTATCATTTCCTCATTTCTAAATATGGTTTAGTTTTTTCTAAATATGGTCACCCAAATTATAAAGGCGACCAAATGGGATCAGCTGTTTTCGCTACCGCTCTAATTCTGTTTAAGTAGGCGAAATAGTTGGGCGAACGGTGAACGACAGCATCGCCCAATTCGGCGAAGTTTGCCGTTCGCCGGTATTGTATTTGCATGTCAGAAATTTCACCATCTCATATTTTTTCTAGAGTGTACGGCAATGCTAAAACCGCATGGAAGGTCTGCCATTTTGACGCTAGCTGTGTTCCTTGCGGACAGTTGTCGCTGATTGTCACTAGCTCCTGCAGGTCTGTTTGCCTACTTTTTTGTAAACTGTCATATTATTTCTTACTTTGAAATCCAATGGTGCATTTCACCAAGAAGCGATTCATAAAGATATCATTATTAATATCGATGACAGTCGAGTCGAAGGTAGAATTTTCGGTTAATAAGCGCTTTCCAGCTAAAGCGGATAGTTGTGAAAGCTGTCTGTAACTGGCGTCGTCACAGGACGGAGTTTATATCTTGACACATATATTAGAATATAAGAGCAATATATATCAGGGCTTGTATTTTGGCATCCATTGCGGTGCCTTGGTAGTTTGACAGCTACGTTTTCCTTGTACTAAAACGTTCTGGCGGCACATTATCTATATTCTGATATAGAACAGTAGCAATCGGTAAATTTTTCTGCATGGTGTACGAATAAACTGAAAACGCAAGGAAAAATTTTGAGTTGGGAAAAAGAAACAAACCCACACAAACGCTTGTGCAGAAGTCCTATATGGTGTGTTGCTGAAATTGTTAAATTTACATCTATTTTTATAACTTGCAAGTAATGTACGTTCTTTTGTTTTATCCATTCCATTTTGGTTTTCATTTTTTATTACCGCCCACAATATTCTGCCTTATCCTGAGTTTCGCCCTAAATGGTTCATCCGCCCATAGTAAATACATGGAAACCAAAAGTTGAAAAGTGAACCGGTTCGGAAAAAAATGAAACTCATGATAAGGCTGATGACATTTAGAAGCTGTCAAATTTTACCTAGCACATGAGCTAGATAAAATTCTGACGTTCGTATTCACCACAAACTGTCAAACTGGTAAACTTTTTTTTGGTTGCGGTTAAGTCCGGGCGAAAAAAAAAAATACTTGCAAAGGAGTCACGCAACCCCGGATTTTTTTTGATGTTCCTCCTTGCACTGCGGCAAATTCCATTTGGAAGAGTAACGGAACTAGTCCAAATGACGCAGTGCCCGTTATTCTTCCAAATGGAATATTCCCGCAATGCAAGGGTTTAAAACCCTGATGGTAACCCCACAGTCGGCCATTAGCAAAATCGTTTTGATAAACTCGGATCGGTCAACTAGCGAAGCAAACAAAAAGTGACACGTTTTTCTTAAAACAAAATTTGTAACAAAAAAAAAAGAGAATTCATTAAAAATAATTAAAAAAGAATATGAACAATAGTGCTAGTGAAGTGAAGAAAAGGGGAAAGAAAATCAAACCCTACAGTGATAAGTGGAAAAAAAAGCCTAAACTAAAATAAGCCACTGAGTTGAGGGCATCCATACCATCATGCAGTACCCAAACTGTACGGAATGCTCAGCTACAGAGCCCCATCACCAACTACAAGCACCGATGCCGCCGGCCGCTTCCGCAGCAGCCGAAATCAAGGTAAGTCTTTTTTAATACAAATAACCATAAGTTGTGTAATGAGCTGCTCTGTGTGCTCCGGGAGGATTTCCGCGCTCGAAAGCACTTTACCTTTGTTGAGAGCACAATTTTCTGCTCCAGCTTCTTATTTGAATGAAGTAACTTGGAGCAAGCAAACACACACGTATACTGTACAATTGACGGCATGGACGAAACCAGTGTGAACAGTCAAGGGGGTTTTGGTTATTTGTACAATGATTTTGGGGTGCTGTGGGCAAACGCGCGACCCAAATCCAAAATTTTAACATACACGTGTAGGCAAGGAACCCAACTTCAAATTAAAACTAAAATTCAGTGTTTTTTTTTGCAGCTATTCCATCCGACTCAACAACCGCCTAAGGAGCGGCACCAACAACACCAACAGCAACCGAGGTGAGCAACCGGGTAACCAGCGCGGCCAAAGAGCGGCATACCAGCGCCGCTAAGGGAGCCGCCCCCAAACAACCGCACAAACAGCGGCACACCAGCGACCGCCCAAGGAGCGGCACCAGCAACAGCAAAAGAGGCAACCCAGCGCGCCAAGGCCCAAAGAGCGGCAACTCCAGCGATCCGCCTAGGGAGCGGCAACACAGCAACCGCCTCAAAGAGCGGCAACACCAGCGAACCGCCAGGGAGCGGCACCAACGACCGCCAAGGAGCGACACCAGCAACAACAACAACAGCAACCGGGGTGAGCACCCGGGTCCACACAGCGACCCGCCCGAGCGGCACCTCAGTGCGCAAGAAGCGGCAACTCAGCGACCGCCAAGGGAGCGGCACCTCAGCAACCGGGGTAAGCACCCGGACAGCAGCAACCGCCCAAGGAGCGGCAACACAGCAACCGCCTAAGGGAGCGGCACCAACGACCGCCAATAAGCGACACCAAGCAACCGCCAGCGCGGCACACCAGCGACCGCCCAAGGAGCGGCACCAGCAACAACAACATCAACAACCGGGGTGAGCACCCGGGTATAAACAGCAACCGGGGTGAGCACCCGGGTCAGCACAGCGAACCGCCCAAGCGGCACCTCAGTGCGCAAGAAGCGGCAACTCAGCGACCGCCAAGGAGCGGCAACTCAGCAACCGGGGTAAGCACCCGGGTAACCAGCGCGCCAGAGCGCCAGAAACCGCCCAAGGAGCTGCCGCCTAAGGGAGCGGCACCAACGACCGCCAAGGAGCGGCACCTCAGCAACCGGGGTAAGGACCCGGGTAACCAGCGCGCCAGAGCGCCAGCAACCGCCCAAGGAGGGCAACACAGCGTCCGCCTAAGGGAGCGGCACCAACGACCGCCAAGAAGCGACACCAAGCAACCGCCAGCGCGGCACACCAGCGACAACAACATCAACAACCGGGGTGAGCATCCGGGTATAAACAGCAACCGGGGTAAGCACCCGGGTAACCAACGACCGCCTAAGGGAGCGGCAACCCAGCGCGCCAGAGCGCCAGCGGCCGCGCAAGGAGCGGCAATTCAGCGACCGCAGAAGCGGCAAAAAAATAACCGGGGTAAGCACCCGGTTCAAACCAAGGAGCAGCACCAGCAACAACAACAACATAACCGGCAACAACAACCACAGCAGTGCACCACCAAGGCCTGCTGCAACATTAGGGTGAGTCCTTCGGGCCTAAAAATCTCTTACTAAATCAAATTTTTTTGTAAGAAATTTAAATAAGAAAAAAAAAATAATAAATAAAAAAATTGTAAAACAAGCAAGAAAAGGAAGAAACTAAATTAAAAAAAAAATTAGAACCTTTGGGGGAAAAAAAACTAAGAAATTAAAGTAACCTAAAATTATTAAAAGAAGAAACGGAATTGAGTTTGTAGAGATAGATTAACCTAAATCAGGGAATTAGGTAAAGAAACAAAATCTAACTAATATTGAAAAAGGGGCTGTTCGCATTGTATGTATGTATATGCATTGCCTTAAAGAAATTTATACACACGTACATACAATGTATGTAGCAATGTAGGTGATTATAGGTGTGTAACATATACGGCTTCATATGCATATACATGCATGCATGCATAGTTATTACATGCATATCTGAAAGAAAAACCCTAACTCGATAGAGGAAAGGGTACAACTGCTAAAGGAAAACACAGACATAGCACATTAGCACTTAGGAGGATAAGTTTGAAAATTAACTAAATTAATAATAGACTAAGATAAATAATACAAAGCGAAGGGAAGCGACCTATAAGCTTAAATGATATAGATCTATAATAAACTATCCTAATACTAAATAAACTGAAATAAAATAAAACCAAACTACAATTTAACAGAATTTACTTAATTCAAATGAATGAATAAATAATAACAACTTTTGAATAATAATAAA